>NW_023465462.1:0-8756 GCF_013731165.1 Rhagoletis pomonella | reverse complement strand
AAAAAAAATCACGCTTACTTGCATTAGCAGCATCTCGATTTCTATCTTGTTGATTTACTTCTCTGTTTGTTTTCATTTCCAGATCTTCCTTTCGTTTCTTTGCATTTTCTTTCATCCCAGTCCTGCTCCTGATAGAAGAGTTGGCCAAGGGCCACTCCTGGCCCCCGCCATTACGGACCATTTAAGTTTGGATTTGTTAGTTTTTCGAAATTTTTATTTCCAAAATAGGTAGACGTAATGATTGAATAAAATTGATGAATTATCTCAACTAAAATCTGCCTTTTGTGCTTTTTAATAAAGTTTTTAAAATTTTTGTAGTTTAAGCTGGGTTATGTAAGACTCAGACTTGACTTGCCTTACCTAGAAACTTAGACGCGATTACTCAGCGTGCCAACTATTACCTTTTCTCAGCACTTGTATATGTACACGTAAATTGTAATCGGTTAGCTTGTTTTTTTTTCACCAAAATTGCTTAAAAATTACTATTAAAATAAATGTATTTACGCGTTTGAAATTGTGATTGTTTTTATTTAAGTTTTTGTCTTTATTTGAAAGTTTGTTTTCCGATTGCCAGATAAATTACATTTATACAAAAAATTATATTTGTGTGGCATATTTGTAGGGATTTTATGAATAAATGAAATGGCGGCATGATTCTCTCACTTCTCTCTTTGCACTTAGAAATTTAACTTGGAAATCAAAATTCTATTGTTCTCAAAGTTTCTAAGTGAAGTTGGATTTTTGGGTAACTACATACACGCGCTGCTCATTTGCTAGGTATACAATTTTCAAGCCAAGTCAAGTCTAAGTCTTGCATAACTGAGCTTTTAAGTGTCGAAATGTTGCGCGCGTCCTCAGAGTTGCCAATTTCGCGAAAAGTGTAGTTTACTTCTGCAGAAGTTGAGAGCAGCCTTCATCGATTCGACAACAGTTATTTTTTTTTTTGATATGACAGCACCACTCCAGTAGCGCTGTGTATGGCAAGGATGTAAATAAAATCCTTAAACCGCCAGGTTATTCTCAGATGAACCCATGAGACAGAGCCCGTGGATACAAGCGAAATATGCAATTGCTTGGATGGATGTGTTGAACACACGTAATTGTTGCGAGATTGTTGTAATTACTATATTGAAATAGCGATATGTGGGCAGACTGCCCCCAGAAGACGACAGGGTAAATACAGGATTTCAGTGTGTCCATTTATGCTATTAAACCTGAACTCAGGTACTTATTACAAGATACTGTGATTGAGTTAGTCTATTTTTACAACTTATCACTAGATAAACTTAAACCTAACTATTTGAAATAGTATGAGTGTTGTTTGCCTAATCATATAACAATCTAGAAGGCTACTTAAACAATACTATATAATTTGTTTTTATTTTATTTCTTTTTTTTTATACATATGTTGAACATTCAAATTTTTCCATCCAATTCCATCAAGTTTGAATACTTGCTAAAAATATGGTAATTGGCTATTTTGGCGTTGTGTGCTTGACGTTCAAAAATTGCATGCTCCGCGGTTTTACTGTCACCGCAAACCAGACAGGAACCCGACATTCCTCTCACAAATTTGAAGAGATAATGTCTACTGTATGTGTGACCCAATAACAAGCGATTGAGTATTTTCTCTTCATAACATTTCATTTTGCACTTTTTGTTCCTGAAGCACGGAATTTTATTTACTTTTACCATTATCTCGGCAAACTGTGAACCCTTTACTTGACTAAGTCTCTCGAATTCTGCGTTCCAATCACTCCAAACGGTACCCTGCAGACGTAACAGAGCTTCGAAAGGGGTCAGGTATGAGTATGAGTAATTTTGTTATGATCCGGCAAGGTTGCATCTCTGAATTGTGATGTTATTATGTTTATTAAAATTTACATTTGTATTAATTTTGTCTAAAATTTAACGATGTTTATTGTAAGTAACACTGTAGCTTGTGTTTAGTGAGGGATTGTTTTGAACTGATTGTTGTTGTTGTTGTAGCGGCTACAACAACCCCGCCCAGATCGGTTAATATCTCAGTCGTCGTCGTCAAGTTCCACTAACGGCTGCCCTAAGAAGCGTGCAGCCTCGATGGGGTCGGTCCACAGGGACAAAGGCGTTAGGTTTGTTGGGTTTTCCGGGCATACGAAGAGATGCTTCGAGTCATGAGGTGTCTCTCCGCATGCCAGACCGTCATTCGGAACATCCGCGTTTAGGCTGTTTCGGAATGAGTTTAACCTGCTGCAGTAGCCAGAGCGAAGTTGGGCTATTGTGGTTCTTGTCTCCCGAGGCAGATAAAGCTCCGTCTCGTCTATGTCCGGTCGTTGTGCGCCTAGAACGGCATTCACAGGTCCGGAGTCTACATAACTCGAGACTGATTCCCTGTGAATGCCGTTCAGGGTCTGTCGATATGCTGACGGGTCCAAAAAGTTGTTTAATGAAACTCTGGACTTCTTCCGTCAGTTCGTAGAGCTGCCTCCTGACGGGTGACCACGTCAATGGCTCCCGACAAGGAACTGCTTGCAGAGCTTGGTGTTATGCTCCTTGATCGGGAGCAATTTCGCCTCGTCGCACAGTGCTGTGTCTCCATATAAAAAGTGGGCAAAAATAGAATAATGGACGGATTTGGGTAAAAATTCGTTTCTTGGTGGATTAGAGTACGGAGATTTCAAAAATAAATTTTTTTTTTACCTAGCTCTTACATTTTTCATGGAAACTGAGATTGAAACTGCAAAATTTGATATTCAGAAGTAGTTCCAATACTGAGTAGTTATTTTATTATTTATACAGGGCGTTTTCCTAATAATATTAAAGACTTCAAGGCTTCATTCTATGGCTTAATTCATGGCAAATAAGATTCCCTATATCTCTCTTACGCAAACCCTCTAGGAATGGCAGCTACTTTCATTTTGGTCTTTTTTGACTACAAAATGTTTTTTTAAATTGATTATATCTTTTGGTGTGGATGTCACACACTTAAAAAATTTGATTCATTCAAGACGACATTAAATACTCAAAAGACAAATATAATTTTGTTTTCCTTTTTATTAGTTACTTCGCACGAACAAGAGTTGTTGCAAAATACTGAATCAAAAATTATTTGTTTTATCTAACGCCGTTTATTGAAAAATTAAAGTCATCATGCAGTCAAATTCCAAACTACTCAGCAAACACACTAGTTCATTGACTATATATTTTGTGGTGTATTCATACATGAATTGTGGTGTATTCATACATGAATTTTGTGGTGTATTCATACATGAATTCATTCATGAATTTCGGGCTGAAATCATACTAGTCAGAAAAAGTGTAATCTATACTAGAAATCATACTAATCAGAAAAATCCCATCCCATAGTATACCAACTGGAATGAATGTCAAATTCGTGGACTAGTATGACAAGTGGTAGGATCTTGACGTGCATACTGACTAGTATGTTCTGGCGCATAGACTGAGTAGTATGTCAACTGCTATGATTCTGATGTATATAATGACTAGTATGCCAACAGGTACGATCATGACGTATATACGAACTAGTATCTTAAATGGTATGATATTGATGTATATATTGACTAGTATGTCAACTGATATATTGCTGATGCAGAAGAGGACAATTGCCATCTCGTAGGACATCGCCGTGTTAAAAATACCAGTTGCTTATATGGAAAAATTACAGAACTCGAACTAGTTGAGGCCGTGTGGCTGACTAGTATTTGATTAGTATAAAACTAATTGAGTTGACTGAAGGGTACTTATTACTTTTAAGTTTCTTCAGCATCGACTAAATACTCTTCCAGCTCGTTCATTGTATAAACTGCATTTTTGTTTGGGATAGCACTCCTTTTAAAAACTACTTCAGGATCTGATGAGATTGTTAAGTATGACATCAAGTCTCTGTTTGTATGCTCCCGAGCAGTTTTACGTGTATGATCATATCGTACGATACGTATGTGTTTATGTAAAGCTTCCAGAGCTTCCTCTGAAAAATTGCCTGTGGGAATAAATTCGTAGTAGTAAAAAATGCCGAATAGCAACAAATCGATTTTCTTACCAATTGGTAGATCGAAATACTCAATAACCTCACACCCATGCATCAATATTTTATGCACGCTGCTAGGCATGTAGTACCATTCGTATTCAGTCAAATACATTGTTCTTGTCCTTATAAGGAGCTCTCTAAACGCGTCGATATTGATACGCATTCCACACGATATTAATCGCAGTATTATTGTAAAATTTTGAATTAGCTCTTTATTAATGCCGGTAATTTCTGCTGCCACTTCTGCATTTAAAAAAAATTTGCGAGCTGTGTTGCCATCATTAGTTGTTCCAAATCCAGTCTTTACTTGGTCCACTATTAAGCCTAATCTTGTCCTAAACTCATTTTGAATCCTAACTTTATTCGCAGAAAAGGCGTCGTTGTTTTCTTTGCGAACTTGCCAGCATTTAAATGTTAAACGGTATGCGATGTGGAGTAAACACTCAAAACATCTAATCCAAGCATGCAGTGTAGACAACCCATACTTGTAATGATTAGCGATTGGTACTTTTGTAAAATTAGTAACATTCATTTCGGTCGGTTTGGCATGGCAAATAAAACAGTTACTGGAAGCATTAGTGCCAGTCAAAATATTGGCAACAGATCCATCAATCATGGTGCAATGCATTTGATAAGAAACTTGAATCCCTTTTCCGTTTCGTATTACAACATCATCTTCTAAGTTCTCAATTTTTCTCGACATATCATTATATTCGAATAGAACTAGTTCGCGGTTTTCCTTCTTGAAACTAAACTTAATTGGACGACAATAAAAAGACGATGAGCATTTCTTATTGGTCCATATATTTTTGTTGGATGACAAATCAATTAACCTGGAAAAAATATTTATTTTTTAATAACTTATATGGCTTGTCGAAAAGATATAAGACCGTCATATCGCAAAATAGCTAATCGAGTAAATTAATTAATTCAGACCAGCCTTTTGCAAAATAATACTGTAAAAAGTTGTCAATGTAAATTAAAATGCCATTTACTGATCTATACTCGAATTTATTTTTAAAGGCTATTGAATGTTTTTGGAAGACATATTAGATAATTTTTTGTTACCTCAGAGGGACTAGCGCAATGATGAACATAAACTCATCCGTTAATTTGTCGTCACCAAAATTTTGCTTATAGCGGCTATGCCCCGAACTTCCATCCATGCCCCACTTACAAACCAAAGAAGCTTTGGTTATGTCACCATTATCTGGGCTTAGTTCTAAAATACTTTGCGTTGTTTTCAGCAATAATGATTTCAGATCAACTTCGGCTGAATATTCAGTCGATTTAATCGTTGGCAGCAAAGTTTGTTTTTTTGTTTGCAATGCGTTTAAGCTCGGTATACAATCTTTATGCAACCGGTTTATTTTTGCACGTAAACTATTATATTTACGATCTGATAAGTTCAGATCTATGTATAGTGCGAGTGAATCAGATATGGGCAAACCTTCGGTACTACTTTCAAAACATTCAACTTTGCTTGCTTTTTTCATTTTTTTCAGAGCATACTCGAGCTCTTCGATGGAATAGTTTTTCAACAAATGCTCTACCCTTCGATTTTTTGTTCTCCGTGAAGCTTCGCAAAATTCTTCTTTAGAAGGTCTTCCCCGTTCAGCACATTTATCCTTATTTCCATTGGAATCCGGAAGGGAAAGGAATGTCCAATTTAGCCATTTAGAATATGTTTTTTCAAAAGCGCTTCTTTTGCGGCCACTATAAATCCACTTAGTTTTCATCTCACTATTAAAAAGTTTTATTTTTTAATTCAAAAGTGCTTTGTCGCATTTAGCGTGTATTAATTTGTCTTCAAAAAATGCAGATAATGCAGACACTCTATCTGATGGACGAGTAGAAATCCAGATATCAGCTAAAATTGAGTTTTTTATAATTGAATTCATATTAATATTAGTTTTTTCACTATTTTACGCTTCACTACACAGCACAGAACACTACCGCGTGTGTCTACAGTAATAAACTTTACTATTTTTAAAGAATGTTTTGGCATTTAAGTAATGGAAAATACTGTGGTAACTGTAATCAGTGAAATTTTTTTTTTGCAAAAGTTTATTTTATAACCTTAAAAAAAACGATTTTCTTCGAAAAGCGCAGTGAGTCTGCAGACTTTTTTTATTATTTCAAAGAAAAATGCCCCTTCTTTCAAATAAAAGAATAAAAAAAAACATACTTTTACATATTTTTTTTTTATCCCTTTGTAAACTTAGGAATTTTTTAAATTTTCTGCAACAAATTTTAGGGTGTAGCAAATAGGCCATTCCAGCCAGGAAACTCAATATTTTTTAAAAAGCTCTATAGAGTGGTTTCCTTACAGATTTTCTAATTAGAAAAATTGTGTCTTAAGACAAAATATGATAAATTGTAGTTTTAGCAATTTTTTTTTTTAAAGACTCCAGCTAAAGGCATTTTCATAAAAGAAAAAATATATAAAAAACACACAACTTTAAGAGGTTTTTGTGAGAACCTTATAAGATAAAAACAAAAACTAAGTCCAGATCCTTAATCTAGGATAAAGTTCCTTTCCAACGATACCAAACACGTTGACATACGTGACAACAATTTTTTTGATTTTTGCCCGCTCATACAGCACTGTGCGACGTGTGGAAATGTCCAAATTCCCGTTGTTTGTCGCCGCAACAACGGACGACTTTAGTTTGTTGGACTATTATTTTTTGAAAATGCACATGGTTGTTCACATTTTGTAGCCTTGTTTCCAAATTTATAATGATATCTACATAACCAATTCGGATTGTCGCGTGATTTTGATCGATATCTAAAAGGGCTCCTAAAACGATTCCTATTCACTGAACGTGACCTTGAATAATTTTGATTCATTTCCCTCCTCATTTCACATAATTCCAAAGAAAGTTTTTCAAAATTTTTAAAAATAAGAGAAGTAGTGTTAACCAAATTAGCCATGACTGCATTTTCACCTTTTGAATTTTGAAAATCATTAACTGAAGCTATCTCGCTTTTGCTAATAACCTCCCAAACATTATCAGCCAATTTCGTCAATTCACTAATACTGCTTGAATTAGAACTAGCTAAAATCACGCTTAGGTTCTTCGGTAACTTCCTCATCCAAAGTTTCTTAAGAATTTCTTGACTAAAATTGGTACCCGAAAGCAGTACAAGCGACCGATAAAATTCCGAGGGCTTACGATCACCCATTTCAGTATCCGATAAAATTTTGTCTAATTTCGCATTCTCACTTAATGAATGCCTTTCAATTAAAATTTTCTTAAGTGCAGTAAATTTATTATTTTCGGGCGGATTTTGAATAAAGTCTAAAATCGTTATTATAGCTTCTTGCGGAAGTGCAGTAATTGTATGTTCATACTTTGTTGTTTCTTGTGTAATATTTTTGGTACTAAACTGCATTTCCGCATGAATAAACCACGCATCCGGACAACTTGTCCAGAATTGTGGTAGTTTGACCGATGTAGCACAAATCTCATTACTATTTCGATCGACATACGGATTTGTTAACTGTTCGTTAAACGTACTATTTTGTAAATCAATAAGAGTTTCATTTAAATTATCTCGTGTAGATATATGTGTATCATGTTGTGGTGAACGAAACATTTTGATTATTTGAATTTGAGCAAATATCAAAAGACCTCAGAAAAGGGAAGTTTACAATTAATATTTAATAACAATTAAATTCTTTTAATTTTTAATAAAAATAGTATATATATATATATATTAAAAATATGAGAACAATTCAGCTCACCAGTAAAACTAAGATTGTTGTTGATGTTAGCGCTACTGCTGCGGTCGCTGCTGATACCGCTACTGCTGCGGGCACTGATGTTGCCGCTGCTCTGTTGGTGTTGTTGCCGTAAATGTTGCTTCTATTTATTACCGGTATTGATAGTTGCGGCTTGTTACCGTTGTTGTTGCTACAGCTTGTAACTCTGCTTCCAGACAAGTCTCAATAACAACGGGATAGAATGTCGAGAAATAAGGCGGTGAATAGAACTTTTTCGAGCCACAGCAGTTCTTAACTTAACTGTTTTTTTGTCGGTAGCTTCTTTAGTTGCTGTTTATGCAATTTTTAACGTTTATGTTGCTCCTCGAGCAGCGAAATCAAGTGCGGCAATTACGCGTTTTCGTGCTCGCCCTGTTGACCATTGTAGACTCCGTTCAAACGTAGCTCCCAACGAAAATATGGTTTACACTCATAAATGGTGTACCAGCTCGTCTGATTTTTTATGTATCAAAATCCGCAGCGATCATTTAATGGTGGCACGTATTGTTGCTCCTGGCAGGATCGCCAATTGTAGCATATTTAATTATAGAAATGTATTTTTAAAGAAATTTTATTTTTATTTAAACTTATTTTTAATTTAACGTATTTTTTATTTCAAAGAAGAAAAAATTCTGAAGTAATCAAAAATTTTCTTTTTGATTTACATAAATTGAAAAAGAACTTAATTCAATAATTTTAAAAATAACAAAGTACAAAAATGAACAAAGTACAATAGTAAATAGTATTAACACTACACTACTAATATCCTTTTTTTATCCTCCCAGCTAGTATTGTCTATACTATATCTTAGTAATGTGGTATTCGCTTTCCCTACGATTTTATCCCTAATCTGTAGTACTACGAACTTTCTTGATTGTACCGAATAACTACTCATACTATTTATTAAAAATTCTACTTTGGTCACGAATTGTACAAGTTCTGCCGCACTGCTACCATTAT
>NW_023465461.1:0-8758 GCF_013731165.1 Rhagoletis pomonella | reverse complement strand
AATTATACCCATGATTCAATAATACAAGGTTGTGTAATTTGTGACAGCTAAAATTTGACACTCCTTTATCTAGATTTGTATTTTGGAAGTAGGAGAAAGGGGAATAATGTGATCGCCTTTTGCGAAAACGGTAGTACAACAGTATACAATTAGAAGTAAAATGTGTATTATTCATTCTACGCGAATTTGCAATATATTTGGCGTTTTAATGGAAATACTAAACAATACATAAATATGTACATTTTTGATTTAAGTTATTCATCATTTCCTGGAACCGACCGTTCAGCTTTGCAAAAAGGAAAACTGCAGATAAATAGAACTCATTTCAGCCATGCCAAAATTATTTGGCGCAAGTAAAAAAATCAAAACGTTCTAGAAGGTTAAAGTTCAGTTTTTAAATTTTTTAAATATTAATATCTTACGAACTGTTGGTATAACCGATAAAAAAAACTAATGACGCCACCATAAATATAACTAATTTGTCTTTCAGATGGTGTACATAATTTGTAGCTTCTTGTATTATTAAACCAAAACCACTAAAAAAGGAACAAATGTTATTTTTTCATGAAATAATATTTTTTGAAAAAAAAAACTGCATAATTGTAAAGAGATTTATATTATTTAGAAAGTACAAGTTATTATCTTTAATTCGATATTACGTATTTTATCATGATGTACTTTTGGGTTTCAACAAATCAGTGCCCTGCAAAAGTGGGACTAGGTTAAACACTGGTACAGGACCACGAAACCTTGTAACCAACACTAGTAACCAAAATGGTCCAAATATATGAAGAAAACATGGTTACAATAACATTGCGATGTCATTGGACCTGACCACCTCTGGTCCAACGCTGCATAACATGGGACCACCTAGACAACTACTCGTTTTGGACCATGGCACATTCGGCAACCGAATCATATTGCCGATGGGCCACGAAGAGATGGTGTTCAACACATATATCAGTTTTTTACGTTTAAAGAGGTTCAGGTCAGCATAACAAGTTACTAGTATGAAGCCTGGTCCTTTTGCACATACATTAAAACCACGGCCCAGTAGACCACCTGGTCCTCAAATTTTTGCAGGGTGATAATAAAAAATACAAATAAACAAATCAAATAAACCTCTTACATCTTCGTTATTTTTTGCCTGCGCCAAATATTGGTATCGTAGTAATCAGCGTAAAAAGTTCTATCTATCGGCATTTTTGGTTATTTTATAGCTAAACGGTTACTATTCTACACTTGTTCTAGAAAATTACATTTAGTATGACGAATTTTTGCTTTTACTACAAATATCACTAGAAACTGTAGAGTAAGCAACATTCTGCACAAGTAAAGGAGCCGATTTTATGTGTGGGAGCGAGAAGACTGTTTTATTACAAAACCTTTCTATTATTGAATCATGAATTATACCTATGTTTTCAAGATGTTGGTGTTGGTTGATAAATAATTCAGACACGGTGAGAACAAATTCTGTAAACATTTGTTGAGTTATGTTTGGTGAAAAACCGGCTTCAGCATTGTATCATTGGTGGTGCTACTTTTGAAATCCTTGTGATAAAATTTTCCAGACATTCAGGACTAGTTGTTTTAAGAAATTGCTGACACAATTTCACAGTCTAAATTTCTTTGGTTTGATATCTTTGAAGGCCTTTGGAGTACTTTGGCAGGACTTGGAAATGACCCGATACATTCAGTTTGTCGATAAATTTCGATAATTTGATACATATCGATAATTCGATGAATTTCAAAAAACGCTGAGATCCGATACATTTCGATAATTCTACAATTCGAGGGCTCGATAAATTTCGATAGCTAAAAAATGTACATATGTATGTATCTCGCTAAAAAATCGATAGCTCGATAAACTTTGAATACTTCTTTAAACTTCGATAACCCGATAAACTTACATATACAATATAACCTTCAAATTCCGATAACTCGATATATTTTGAAAATTCCAAAAACTTCGATTCGATAAATCGATACATGCATTCCCATGAAAGCCTCGTAAACTTACGAGTTTTACACGATTTAAGACTTTACGAGTTTAAGGAAATCCTCTAAGTAAATATTGCAACGTTTTATACAGACAAGATTAAAAAAATATGAAAAACAAGTAAAAGAAGGTGCAAAAAAAAATTCTTTGCTTATTCCGATTTTCTACCGAAAATTTATGTAGGACTTACTTGCAATTTTATTAAAAAAAAAAAAAATTATTAATCAATGTATTTATTGATTTTTATTTTTTGAGCACATTGAACTTGGATGGACTTGGGCCAGCCTAAGATATTGACCAAAAATTGTCATCTTTCACACAAATTCGTTTTAGATGACAATGAACGATATTTTTGCTATTACCAATAAAAATTCTAAAAAGGCGGATTTTCGGCCCACGCTGCTTTATAGTAGTCTTAGCTGTTCGAGCACAGGCCTCCACCAACCTTATTGTCCAATTTGGAACCGTTAGTATAGGACTAAGTATAGTTGGTAGGCTCCGGATCGCGCTGGATTCATTACTTCCTGCGCGGAACTTCTACCTATTACCCTTCGCGGAAGAGTATAGGTGATACGCAGTAGATCATGCTATCCAAAATGCGAAGCATATCTAGAATTGAGATGTGACCACAGTAGTCTAATAGCAGCACCGGATTCATTTTCCATTCCCACAATGGTCTGTTCGAGGTACGTAATAAAAGCGGCAATACTGCGGCGCTGATGAAAATCTGCATGACTGTTGTTCACACCGAACGCAATACTTTAATACTTAATTAGCGCAACACTGTGGTTGTGATTGCAACTCGAAGAAACCTAATGTCTCTGGGCAATATGTTCATTGTTTCCGTTGATGTAGCACGCCAAGCTGCAGTCCTTTTGGCTTTCCATATCAAAATGGGTAACATTTTTTCAACGGTAAGTTACTGTGTTTAATGAGACTTGATCCTCTTTCGGACATGGTAGTAGAATGATCGTCTATCCTTGGAGCGGTCGTACCTACATTCAGAAATTATATGATAGAGGAAGTGTATATATATTTCCAAAGATGATCGGCTGTACAACCGTATAAAAAATGTTTTTTTAAAGAAGTTTTTCAAAAATTGGTTTGTATTCGACAAAGACGACCAGATTATCTACCTTAACCGCGCCGATAAGACATACACACTTTAAGAAAGCGGCTTTATTGCTTATAATTTATTACGCTCATGTCTACAATTTTCAGTCATTTCATACAAATGTATGTACACTGCCGATCAAAAGTTGGTGCGTAGTGATTTTTATTAAATATTTGTAATGTTTTTCAACTTAATTTTTGAAGTGAAACTTCTTTAGCGGCGGTTGGTTGGTTGGGAGTAAATTGACAAATTCAACGGAAATTGCGCACGGGGATGGTGCAACAGAACTAATGCAACGGAAATAGTGCAACGGAAGGGGTGCAACGGAAATGGTTGGGATTTGAAACAAGTGCTTCTTGTGTGTATGCATATGGTATTAAGTTAACAAAAATTTGCTAATAAAAGGTTAAAGAGGATGAAGATAGGGGAAGAAATATTAAGATAAAGGTAATTAAAGAGGAAAGGATATAGAGAGAGACACGGAGACTCAACTTGGGAATTATTTTGTGAGTTTAGAGATTTTCGGGATTCTCGAGACTTATCGATAAAATAATCGATATTTTTATCGGTTTTTAAATCGATTTTGTTATCGAAATTTTTATCGACATTGTAATCAATTTTGCTATCGATATTTATAGATTTTGTTATCGATATTTATCGAGTTTGTTATCGGTTTTGTTTTCGATGTATGGGTTTTGTTTTCGATTTTACTATCGATATTTATTGATTTTGTTATCGATATTTATCGATTTTGTTATACAAATTTATCGATTTTTTATAAAAATTTATCGATTTTGTTATCGACATTTAAGGATTTTGTTATTGATATTATCGATTTATTTATCGATTTTGTTATCGCTCTTGTTGTCGATTTTGTTATCGATTTTGTTATCGATATTTATCGATTTTGTTATAAATATTTTTATCGATTTTGTTATGGATATTTTTTGGATATTTTTATCGAAAGATTTTGCTACCAATATTATCGCATTTCTGGCTAGTGTATTTCAGGACGATGGATAAGTATTGAGCCAAGAGCTTGTGTGCGCAAATCCAATTTTTGGCAACCAATGTCAGTTACGCAGTTTTGCAGAATGACGATACGCGGTCTTGTATGACGATATGCATGCAACGTAAGTTTCACTTTTCCAGTGTGGCCCAGGCGCACTTGCTTTTTATACCCGAGCGCACTTGTGCACCAGGGTATTATAACTTTGTTCACATAACGGTTGTTTGTAACAGGCAAAACGAATCAAGATAGATATAAATGATCAGAATGAAAAGAGAAATCGATTAAGCGGTGACTGTCTGTCCGTCCGTCCGTCCGTCCGTCCGTCTTTGCACACGATAACTCGAGTAAAAATTGCGATACCTTAACGAAACTTGGTACGTGCACTTCTTTCTGGCGTAGGACGGATGGTATTGAAAATGGGCCAAATCGGACAATAACCATAAAATAAGAATATTATAATTTTTTGGAAAGTGGGCGTAGCCACGCCTACTTATGGTTACATGTGTATATCTTGGTAACCGCTGGACCAATTTCTTCCAAACTTGGCACAGTTGTTGGCCTTGGTATAGCATACTAAATGGTCGAAAATTAAAAAAATCGGACAATAACTACGCCCACATCCTATATAACGGTAATTTCGAGAAATACGAAATCTTCGATAAATCAATAAATTTTAAAGCTTATTTATTCCAAATTGATACTTGCAACAACTTTTTACCAAGAAATGCGTTTATGATAAAATTTTAGAAAATGGGCGTGCCACCGCCGACTTATGATCACATATATGTATCTCGGTAACCCTTCTACCAATTTTTACCAAACTCGTTGTGGTTATTATGCTTGCCACATAGAAGCAAAACTTTGAAAATTATTGAAATCGGACTAAAATTACGGCCGCTTTTCATATAACAGTAAATTTCAGAAATGCTTGAAACTTCAATATTTCGAAATTTAAGGACGCTAATTTACTCAAAATTGATACACCCCGGCTTACCATGTAGCGGTAGATATCGGAAAGGTGGAAAACATATATTTAATACTTGCGCCGGGTATTTAATGTTCGGCTCCGCCCGAACTTAGACTTTCTTACTTGTTTTTTGTTTTCTTTTTTATAAAAATATGGTTCATGCTTTAACCAATACTAAATGAGTTTAGATTTCAAGCTTTATACAGAATTTAGAATATCTCGACAAATTTTAGTTTAGTCAACAACTTTTTAGACAGAATTTTTCGAAAAATTCTGGGTATGCAATTCTAGTAAACAATGCAAGCTTTAAGCGGCTAAACAATCGCGTTGATTTTTAAAGATTTTATTTTTTTTTTGCTGACGGCTTTTGCAGTTTTTCATATAACAAGTGTAATTTATAAAATATAGCGTTGGTTTATTTAGTTTTGTTTGCAAACGAACTTGTGTATTTTATTTTACAAGAAATTCATTTTTTATGGTGAAAAGATCGAAAAGCCGTCAGCGATAAAAAATTTTTTAAAATCAACACGAATTACAACTAGACTTACCTCACCAATAGACCTACATACCGAACATATTTCTAAAAAATTCAGAAAGTAAAAAATTTGGCTGAAAATTTGTTGAATATGTATTTCTAAGTTCTGAAGAAAGTTTGAAAGTTTGACTTACGTGGTTTTGATTAAAGTACGAACCATATTTTTAGAAGAAAACAAAAAAACCTTGCAAATGTTTAACAAAAAACACCATGCACTCACTTTTGATCTCCAGTGTATGTATATGGAATAACTTGAGCTCTCACTTACTGTCAAAATAACACTACGTAACCAGAATATGCACAGAAATTTTCATGTAAAAGTAATCAATTTTCATTTATTAACATTTTGGAAAATTATCGTGGAATGAAAATTTTACTTATTTACTTAATTTTATATTTTTTGACAGACAGTGTTGTAAAATTCTGTCACAGATTTCGTTTGTGTGAAAGCTACATTTCACTACGCGTTTCCTCTCCATTCTAATTAGCCAGACTAGCCCGCAGCCTGTACAGCACAGCCAGTTACTGCAAGTTTAAAAATTTCTCTAATCCTTCCCTATGATACACTTTAACGTCCTTCATCAGCATGTTGGGTACAAAGAACACCTCCTCTTCAATCGGCCGATCGAAAGGATAACCCAAAGGCATTTCATCAATGTAACGTTTGCCCGAACCAATGCCGCTCGTGTATGAAGTGTAATCGTAGCTGGGGAAATGCTCATGCGTGCCCGTGTAGGGCGCAACGAAGAAGAAGAACTGCATTGGGAAGCCCTTTTCCCAACCCTGAGGCAGTAGAAGGCGATTGGGGAAACCAGAATGGGGCTGAGTAGCATTCAATGCAAACTGTTGCTTACCCTCAATGGCCATCATCACTGACTTGTAGAGCTCGGTGTAAGTGGCGCGTTCACCAATGGTCCAGTAGAGCTGCTGCGAATTACGCTGGATGGTGTTCTTGCCAGCGTCTAGCTGATAGATGAACTCATCGATTTCAATGAAATTCTCACGATTTTCTGCCAAGGAGAGAGTACGTCTGCTCTGATCGAATTTTGGGCCGAGGAAAGCGCGTATGACTACTTTTTGTGGCTTATCCGACTCGATGGTGTAATCGAAAGTGAATGGTTGATGATTGAGACGTTGTTGGCGCGCCATTAGAGACTTATCCCAAACAAACTGACCATCAACGAAAATCATTTTATCGCTTAAAAGTGTGCTGACATCAAAATCGGTGAGATCGAAGTAGGTGGCCAATTCGCTGATTTCCACAGTATCAATCTTAACGCCTGGCAGCAGTAATTCTTCCCTAGTGTAAGGCTTCAGGTACGAACTGAATTTGGAGATAACTTGGTAGAAACGTTTGTAGTAGCTGTAGGTGAAGGGATCGCGCAGCATTGTCTCGAAATTGACAAAGATATGCGGCGCCAAGTGCTGCGCATCGATATCTGCATTCGCAAAGTATGTGTGTGAGAACACACGCGAAAATGTGTCGAAGCGTGAGTCGAATAAATCGGCATTACCTTCTAATAGATTGGCCATAACCTCAATGGCTTCCGGTTGGCGCAGATCGATGAGTGTGCCATTGTTGGTAGTCACATGACCTTGTTCCAGCTCCATGGTCACGCGCCTATAATAGCTCACGAATATGCTAAACTGGCCAAAATTGCTGTATCTTTTATAATCGAAATCATTCTGGCGATAACCGAAATTGATGCCATTATAGCCGATGAGATGTGGATTGTAGCCTTGTTCGTAGGTGTCCTTACCCGAATACTCTGGCGTTTCACCAAGCTCTTGCGATAGTCGTTCCCATTGGTAGCGCGCAAGCATTGTTTGCAAATTATAAGCCCAGTATTCGCCACGACGCTCCTGCGCAAAGCCATACTTGGTGCTGTTCAAGAAATAGGCGTAATCTATGTTGGCATAGTACCAGTAAGCATTCAACTCCACATCCTCAGTGAAGTAGGATAATTTTGTGTGCTCATTGTAATATTCTATGTTGCGTGTATAATCGGTGGGCATGTAGAACATGTGCGTATCCTTCAGCATACTCATGAATGTGACATCCTTGCGCAGCGGATAAGTTTCCATCTTAAACCATTGTGTACTCAATCCCAACAACTTCCACCACTGCCACGGCTTCCAGTCTTTGGTGCTCATTTTACTGTTGTCGTTCGCATCAAGATAGCCGCTGTACTCCTTATTCAACATAGCAAGCTTGTTCCACATATCGTAATCGAATTTTTTCGCTTCGATTATTAATTTGCTGTTGAAGAAGTGATGGGGCAAAATTTCATTGATTGTCGGCAGCATGGGACCTTCGAAATCGTCGCGGTGTATGACAGCCAGATGGAGTGCATACACAAACATACCCTCACTGACATGCATACGCGCCCAGCTAGCCACTCGCATGAAAGTATCAAAGTCCTTGGCATAGTAGAAGTAGTTGAAGAGACCCCAAGCTTGGTAAATGTGCGACTTCACCATGGCGCCAAAGAACTCGCCTCTCGACAGAAGATAGCCAGCTTTGTGCGCTCGCTCAAACAACTCCATGGGGTGGTCATATTGCTGTGTGGAAAATAAAAATATGAGCATACTTTTCCCGACCATCTATACTACAAACTCACCGTGTAATCAGCCTTATCGAAGTGAAAGTCGTGTGCGTATTTTATATACTCCTCGAACAGCAGCGGGTTCTCTATGCGATAAACGATTTCGAGTAGAAACTTTTGTTTCTCCAAAAACGATTTGTCGGCATATTTGACTTGTCTGGTAGGTTCCAACACCTGTGCGGCTGCTAGTGCAAGTCCAACTATGGCTAAGAATACCAGCGACAGCTTCATCTTGATGCTGCTCGGGGAGACTGGTTGCTGTTAGGCTACCGCTTGTTTCTTTTATACAAGGTTCTCACCGGTGCAAACCAAAACAAAAAGTACAAGAAATTAGCACAAAATTGCAAATTTCATATTTTATTGTGCACTATTTGACCTGCATATACGCGACAAGCTATCTGCACACGCAGCATTAGCCATAAGAGATGATAAGCAAACAGGTATCAAGTCCAAGGTTATAGAGCTGATAAGAATTTGACAAACATAAATGCTCTCAGTTCAATTTCATGTGAAAGTTTGTTTGCT
>NW_023465460.1:4879-8760 GCF_013731165.1 Rhagoletis pomonella | reverse complement strand
CACGCGTAGGAAACCTGAGTCCATCTGTGAACTATCATCCTGAACACTTTAAGCCGTTTTGGGACCTTAAACTTGCCGATCCTAAATTCAACATATCAGGAGCTATCGACGTCATTTTGAGTGCTGGTGACTACGCCACAATCATGCTGAACGATATCAAGCGTAGCCCCAACACTAATGTCATCGCACAAAATATGCAATTAGGATGGGTTATTTTCGGCAGCCTACCAGAACGAGGTAACTCATCAATGAAGGCCGCGTATGACTGCTATTGCACTAGACTGGAGCTAGACGAACTTCTTCGTCGATTCTGGGAGCAGGAAGAGGTAGCCGTGCAACAAACCTTAACTAAAGATGAGATATTTTGCAACCAGTTCTTTGAATCTACTACGCAACGCACTGAGACAGGTCGGTATGTGGTACGACTCCCGGTCAAAAATGAATCGGGCCTTTCTCAACTTTCATCATCACGAGAGGCTGCACTATCGTTATTAAGTACCATGGAACGCCGTTTAAATCGAGATGTCTCAGTACGCAAACTATACCACGACTTCCATGTCCGAATACTACAAACTTGGTCATATGGAGTTGGTTGGAAACGATATGCTCAACGGACGCGTCAGCTATCTTCCACATCACAGCGTGCTAAAGGACTCAAGCACTACGACCACGTTGCGTGTCGTGTTCAACGCATCAAAGCGAAGTGGGTCTGGGTTGTCGTTGAACGACTGCCTACACACAGGTCCAAAGTTACAGAAGGATCTTGCTTCGGTCGTCTTGAACTGGCGCAAATACCGAATTGCCTTCACAGCCGACATCTAAAAGATGTACAGGCAAATTTTGGTCCATCGGGAAGACGTCGACTTGCAACGAATTGTCTGGCGATTCGGCGATCGAGAGTACCTCAACCTTTCGGTTATTAACGGTTACTTATGGAACCAATTGTGCGCCGTTCCTTGCTATGAAGGTTTTACAAACGCTTGCTAGAGATGAATAACAACAGTTTCCGCACGCCTGTTCCACACTATTGAACGAATTCTATGTAGATGACGTTCTATCTGGTGCTGGAACCATTTTTGAGGCCAATCAACTCAGAGGTGAACTACAACAACTTTTGCTAGCTGGAGGTTTCAAACTCCGAAATTGAACTCCAATTCTACTGATATGCTGCGAGAAATAGATCATGAAGATCATGGGGATAAGGACCCGTATGAGCTTAACACTGAAACCGAGTCGAAGGCCTTAGGCATCGTTTGGATGACACACTCCGACTGCTTCAGCTACAAAATAACGCTTAACCCTGCTAATCGACGATTCACTAGGCGCCAACTGCTTTCAGACGTCGCGAAGTTATTCGACCCGCTGGGCTTCTTGGCTCCAGTACTAATACGAGGAAAGATTTTATTCAATTTGAATCAATCCAAAACGAGTAGGGAATGCTTCGTGCCGAATTAGAGAGCTTAAGCAAACTCAGAGTTCCACGCTGGATACAAACGTCTCACAATGCCACCTCGTTTGAATATCACGCATTCGCAGATGCATCTGCACAAGCATATGCCGCGGTGGTGTACCTAAGGGTGATTTCGGAGCGCGACGCACATGTCACCTTACTTATAGCCAAAACTAAGGTGGCGCCACTCAAAAGGGTTACTATATAACGACTCGAGCTTTGTGCAGCGCTGCTGGCTGCCCAACTCATCAAAAAGGTTCAAGGAGTTCTTAAGCTGCAAACTGTCGACACGTTTTTTTGGTCGGATTCAACCACTGCGCTTGGATGGATTCGGTCAAACCCCGGCAAGCTTAAAGAATTGGTTGCTAATCGAATCACTCAGATACACGAAATCACATCCAGCGACACATGGAGGTATCATGCGCTTTGGTGGACGGGGCCACCGTGGCTACAATCATCTGCTGACAGTTGGCCGCAACTACGCCCACCGGTTCCTCATCTGCTTCCTGAAATGAAAACCATTAAGTTGCTAAACACGCAGACTGCAGTGGCTGAGTCATCAATCCTCGAAAAGTATTCTGATCTTGGTAAGTTACTCGCTGTCACCGCCTGGAGCAGGCGCTTTATTTCCGCCAAACTTGGAAAAGCCCATGCTACAACGTCGCATTGTCTTTGGAGTGAACGCTATGCCGCGCTAAAATCTTGGACGAAGCGAGTACAGCAAGAAGAGTTTGCTCTGGAACTGAAACAGTTACGCGCGGGCAAGAGCATCGACACGAAGAGCAAGCTGGCCAACCTGCACCCCCTCGTCGATCCTGAGGGCATATTACGCGTCGGTGGGCGGCTTAAAAACGCTAACCTATCATTTAAAGAGCGATACCCCATGATTCTACCCAAAAATAGTCACTTAACATTATTACTAATTAAACAGTCAACCCTCAACCACATTCGACGACGATTCTGGGTGATAAACGGCCGTACAGCAGTGAAAGCTGTCATCAGGAAATGTCTGCCATGTTTTCGACAAACTTGTCAACCAAGCACACAACTTATGGGTCAACTACCAAGTCCTCGGTGCAACGTCTCATTGCCATTCGTCCATACCGGAATAGATTACGCAGGTCCGTTCCAAGTGCGCACGACAAAGGGCAGAGGACATCGTGCCTATAAGGGGTACACAGTTGTATTTATTTGCCTCGCTACGAAAGCTTGCCATCTAGAGCTTGTGAGCGATATGACTGCCGAGGCGTTTATAGCTGCTCTAAATCGTTTTGTTGCTACTCGAGGCCTTTGCACAGATGTCTACAGCGATAATGGTACCACATTTGTAGGCGCAAACGCACTTTTGGCCGGCGAACGAGAAGCTTTGAAAGCTCAGCTTCAAGCAGCTGCATCGTACACTTCTCGTCGTGAAATAAACTGGCATTTCATACCACCTGCCGCCCCTAACTTTGGGGGCATCTGGGAGGCTGCGGTGAAAAGCATGAAGGTGCACCTAAAACGAGTAGTTGAACAGGCTACTTTAACTTTTGAGGAGCTGTACACCGTACTAAAACAAATTGAAGCCTGCCTCAATTCACGGCCACTAACCGCGCTCAGTGACGATCCCGACGATCTCACGGCGTTAACTCCGGGGCACTTCTTGGTCGGCAGAGCTCTTACAACCACCCCGGAAGGATATTCGTTTAACGCTAATATGACACATCTCACTAGGTGGAAACAGCTTACGCAGATGTATCATGACTTCTGGGTACGATGGTCGAACGAATATCTTCAAGGACTCCAAGCTAGAAACAAGTGGCGCCAACAAAACCCAAACATCGAAGTTGGGCAGCTTGTCCTTATTCGAGACGAACGTTCACCCCCAACGCAGTGGCCGTTGGGGCGAATATTGGACATCCATAAAGGATCAGATGGCATCGTACGAGTGGTGATCGTCAAAACTAAATCTTCAACGCTCAAACGACCCGTCAACAAACTTTCTATCTTACCAATCGATAAACCACTCGCAGACGGTGGGCGGCCTGAGGCATCATAACTTCGTCCCCACTTAGGACGAGGTGGGCGGAATGTTCAAGAAATCATGGCATTTGGCAAGCCTGTTGGCAGCTGACCAGTTTGACGTATTCTTTGTGCAATTTTCGTGCTTTGTTTTGTGTTATTATTCAACTCTAAGTTTTACAACCAGCGCGCACAGGGGCTCGGACCTACAATAAAGATATAATTTGCAACAAGTATCGAAGTATTCTTCAAATATAGTGTACAATAAACTGCTTAGTACGATTACCAATAAAGTGAACTGAAACCTACATTGGCTTATTCCAGCTTTTAACAGGAGTGCACAAACTTTGAACTTTTCCGATAGGTGGCGCAGGGGTCGATCTATACTAAAAAACCGCATTTATAGTTCGATTTGCTTCAAACCCAGAAT
>NW_023465460.1:0-4869 GCF_013731165.1 Rhagoletis pomonella | reverse complement strand
TTTACAGACTGTTTTTGCTTTTAAACGCTATTTTTGAATTGGCCAACGCAAAATATCTTATTAGGCGCCGCGAAGCAAGCGGGCATTTGCTAGTCTATATATAAATAGGCAAGCATTAATTAATTGGGAACAATTTTCTCCTATGTTTCTTAACCGACTCGAACGATTGTTGCTTTGTTGGAAAGGTGCTTCGGAAGAGGAGTTGTTCAAGAAATCATGGCATTTGGCAAGCCTGTTGGCAGCTGACCAGTTTGACGTTTTCTTTGTGCAATTTTCGTGCTTTGTTTTGTGTTATTATTCAACTCTAAGTTTTACAACCAGCGCGCACAGGGGCTCGGCCCTACAATAAAGATATAATTTGCAACAAGTATCGAAGTATTCTTCAAATATAGTGTACAATAAACTGCTTAGTACGATTACCAATAAAGTGAACTGAAACCTACACTGGCTTATTCCAGCTTTTAACATTGGCATCCCTTGCGGGGAGTTTCTTGTGTGCGCTCCGCTTTTGGTTGATTTGCATACAAAAGACATCATTAGCCAACGCCGACTCTTTTGCGTGCAAATTAATTGCAAAAGTAAATGTTATAACTACGCTGCTTCAAATTTGTTAACTTTGAAGCTATTTACATATGTAAACTGCAAACGGCACTCTTTACTGTTCGCATGAAAGCTACCTATATACATATATATATATAAAGCGGCTTATATGTATACCTGCTATACACATAAGAATATTCGGGAACGCTAACTGGACTTCTTCGCCGTCCACGTATATATATCAGCAGTCAAATCAGCTACTAAGAAGTTTTTTTTAAGGTTAGCTAACCACACCGTTCTCTGCAAAGATGAAGACTCTCATCAAACAACAAACTGGCGCAGCAAATTTACTTGTAAATTTTATGTCAAATTTACGCAAAACTGCTAAAAATAAACAAACCAAAGGGTTTCTAATCGGCCGCCGATCACTGCTTTGCCAGTATTGGGAAAAATACGTCAAAATCTATGACGAAGTCTCAAACGCTGCTGACGATGCCAGCACTACTGAGCTGGCACAGCCGGCTTTGGACGCGTACAACGAAATCGAGCGCATCTACACCGAAACTTTGGGGGAGCTGAACGATATGATTGAGGCAACGAGCTCCCCTATCATTACGGAGTCACCAACAATTCCTGCAACTGCTGCGTATCCGGTTCATAGCCTTCCACCAATTAAACTACCACCTTTCGATGGGTCATTTTTGCGCTGGTACCCCTTCAAGGATTTATTCACGTCGATCGTCATCAAAAATCGAAACTTGTCAGACACGCAGCGCTTGCAGTATTTAAAGGACAGTCTCATTGGCGAAGCGAAAAACTCACTGGATAACATTGCTACAACAGACGGTAACTTCACTGTCGCCTGGTGCTTGCTGGAGCGCAAATTCGACAACAAACGCATCATTATCAATGCACATCTAACCGAAATTACAAATTTGCAACCGATACGAAGAGAATCCGCCGCCAATTTGCGATCATTGATTGACAGTGTCACCGCATCGTTACGTGCATTAGAACAACTTGGTCGTCCGGTAGCTCACTGGGACGACTGGCTCATCTACACTGTTGTGCACAAGCTTGACAGTGCCTCTGTACGTGCGTGGGAGCTGTCTATCTCCTCCAACAACACACTTCCAACTTTCGATGATTTACGTATTTTCATCGAAAATCAAACCAAATCATTGGAAGTCGTGCAAAGCTTCGCAGATTCTAAACCAAGTAATTTACAGTCGAAGGACACTACAACTACCAAATCCAAACAACACGATTTGAAAGGGTACCACACTACTGAAGCGAGTTGCCCTTGCTGTTCTAGCAAGCACTACATCTTATTTTGTACGGACTTTCGTAACCAAATGCCCCAGCAGCGATACAAGACAGTACAGCAAGCAAGCCTGTGCATGAACTGTTTGCGCTCTGGTCACAAAGCTCATCAGTGCTCGTCAAAACGCCGTTGTCAAAAATGCAATTCGGCTCACCACACTATGATTCATGAGTACTGCGCAAACAACCAACCGACTCCACCTGCGACCATGAAATCTTCGTCAGCAAGCAACCAAAGTCCTATATCCACATACAACGCATCCATCACTCAGCAGACCTTTTCGGTTGTTCCTACAGTGCTACTCGGAACAGCGTTAGTCGAGCTGCATTCTAACACCGGTCACACCATGGTACTACGCGCTTTGTTAGATAGCGGAGCTGAAGCCACCTTTATCAGTGAATACGTAGTATCCCAGCTTAAACTATCGAAGTCGCCGCTGCGTATTCCATTAAATGGAGCTAACGGTCAAAGGTTGGCTACAACCACTGGCTCGGTGGAGTTTTCGCTACGTTCAACTATTTCAACTTTCGAAATGCGCTGCACTGCTCTAGTATTGCCACGCGTAGGAAACCTGAGTCCATCTGTGAACTATCATCCTGAACACTTTAAGCCGTTTTGGGACCTTAAACTTGCCGATCCTAAATTCAACATATCAGGAGCTATCGACGTCATTTTGAGTGCTGGTGACTACGCCACAATCATGCTCAACGATATCAAGCGTAGCCCCAACACTAATGTCATCGCACAAAATACGCAATTAGGATGGGTTATTTTCGGCAGCCTACCAGAACGAGGTAACTCATCAATGAAGGCCGCTTATGACTGCTATTGCACTAGACTGGAGCTAGATGTACTTCTTCGTCGATTCTGGGAGCAGGAAGAGGTAGCCGTGCAACAAACCTTAACTAAAGATGAGATATTCTGCAACGAGTTCTTTGAATCTACTACGCAACGCACTGAGACAGGTCGGTATGTGGTACGACTCCCGGTCAAAAATGAATCGGGCCTTTCTCAACTTTCATCAACACGAGAGGCTGCACTATCGTTATTAAGTACCATGGAACGCCGTTTAAATCGAGATGCCTCAGTACGCAAACTATACCACGACTTCATGTCCGAATACTACAAACTTGGTCATATGGAGCTGGTTGGAAACGATAGGCTCAACGGCCGCGTCAGCTATCTTCCCCATCACAGCGTGCTAAAGGACTCAAGCACTACGACCAAGTTGCGTGTCGTATTCAACGCATCAAAGCGAAGTGGGTCTGGGTTGTCGTTGAACGACTGCCTACACACAGGTCCAAAGTTACAGAAGGATCTTGCTTCCGTCGTCTTGAACTGGCGCAAATACCGAATTGCCTTCACAGCCGACATCGAAAAGATGTACAGGCAAATTTTGGTCCATCGGGAAGACGTCGACTTGCAACGAATAGTCTGGCGATTCGGCGATGGAGAGTCAACCTCAACCTTTCGGTTATTAACGGTTACTTATGGAACCAATTGTGCGCCGTTCCTTGCTATGAAGGTTTTACAAGCGCTTGCTAGAGATGAACAACAACAGTTTCCGCACGCCTGTTCCACACTATTGAACGAATTCTATGTAGATGACGTTCTATCTGGTGCTGGAACCATTTTTGAGGCCAATCAACTCAGAGGTGAACTACAACAACTTTTGCTAGCTGGAGGTTTCAAACTCCGAAAATGGAACTCTAATTCTACTGATATGCTGCGAGAAATAGATCCTGAAGATCGTGGGGATAAGGACCCGTATGAGCTTAACACTGAAACCGAGTCGAAGGCCTTAGGCATCGTTTGGATGACACACTCCGACTGCTTCAGCTACAAAATAACGCTTAACCCTGCTGATCGACGATTCACTAAGCGCCAACTGCTTTCAGACGTCGCGAAGTTATTCGACCCGCTGGGCTTCTTGGCTCCAGTACTAATACGAGGAAAGATTTTATTCCAGCAATTATGGACGCTTGGAATCGGCTGGGATGAGGAGCTTCCTGAATCAATCCAAAACGAGTGGGGAATGCTTCGTGCCGAATTAGAGAGCTTAAGCAAACTCAGAGTTCCACGCTGGATACAAACGTCTCACAATGCCACCTCGTTTGAATATCACGCATTCGCAGATGCATCTGCACAAGCATATGCCGCGGTGGTGTACCTAAAGGTGATTTCGGAGCGCGGCGCACATGTCACCTTACTTATAGCCAAAACTAAGGTGGCGCCACTCAAAAGGGTTACTATACCACGACTCGAGCTTTGTGCAGCACTGCTGGCTGCCCAACTCATCAAAAAGGTTCAAGGAGTTCTTAAGCTGCAAACAGTCGACACGTTTTTTTGGTCGGATTCAACCACTGCGCTTGGATGGATTCGGTCAAACCCCGGCAAGCTTAAAGAATTCGTTGCTAATCGAATCACTCAGATACACGAAATCACATCCAGCGACACATGGAGGTATGTGCGCACATTCGACAACCCAGCGGACTGTGCATCGAGGGGAATATCGCCAGGTCAACTACTCAACCATGCGCTTTGGTGGACGGGGCCACCGTGGCTACAATCATCTGCCGACAGTTGGCCGCAACTACGCACACCGGTTCCTCATCCGCTTCCTGAAATGAAAACCATTAAGTTGCTAAACACGCAGACCGCAGTGGCTGAGTCATCAATCCTCGAAAAGTATTCTGATCTTGGTAAGTTACTCGCTGTCACCGCCTGGAGCAGGCGCTTCATTTCCGCAAAACTTGGAAAAGCCCATGCTACAACGTCGCATTGTCTTTGGAGTGAACGCTCTGCCGCGCTAAAATCTTGGACGAAGCGAGTACAGCAAAAAGAGTTTGCTCTGGAACTGAAACAGTTACGCGCGGGCAAGAGCATCGACACGAAGAGCAAGCTGGCCAACCTGCACCCCCTACTCGATCCTGAGGGCATATTACGCGTCGGTGGGCAGCTTAAAAACGCTAACCTATCATTTAATGAGCGACACCCCATGATTC
>NW_023465459.1:3160-8761 GCF_013731165.1 Rhagoletis pomonella | reverse complement strand
GATTGCTCCCGGAGTCATCCCGGATTAGTCCGATTTTTTGCAGGGTACGACCACAGAATTTGCGGATAGCTGTGCGCTTTGCACAGCTGTAATTGCAAATTGTAACATTCGTGTGTTGGTCGTTGCTGTTGAATTAGTTGTTGTTGTTTTTAACAAGTTATGTACTTAAAGAGCGGCCGCGCATGTTTCGTGCAACACTAATGTGTTTGTATGAAAAAAGAAAGAAAAAAGTTACAAAAAAAAAAGTCGGTATGTATAACGAGTGCCGCCGCTACTACCGGCTGGTGGCTGTGGGCTGTGGTCGGTAGCACGCCTTTTTTATTTTATTTTTTCTGTAATACAGTTATGTATTTTTTTTTCCTTTGGCTGGGAGCTTCATGCTCACACGTACTAAATTACCGCTGTCGAACCAGTTTTCAAGCATTCAATTGACCTAAATTTTGTGTGAAAATACAAGAAAATACAATGGACTACATAAAATAAGAGTAAAAATATGTTGAGAGCACGTCATCTATTTTTTGGATGTTAGTTCTGAAATGGCAGTAGCGGTTTTTTTTTTTCGTTACTACGAGCGAACAGACGGACATTCAAACTTTGTGTGTGACTCATTTATGTGGCATGTAACTTTTCTACAACTCAGAGAACAATCTGTACGTGTTGTGGGTTTATCGTTTACTAAATTGATGTTTTAGCCAGGGAAGGAAACAACTTATAGCTGCTTAAGCTATTGGAAAGCTACTACTTAATGTACAAACAGATACCGATACGAATACGAATACGAAGAAAACGAATACGAATAATTACACTATTGCAAGATATAAAAAATCATACACACTAGGACGGGTCAATTTTTTTTTTACTATGCGCGTATAGCATAGGAGGATTGTACATGTAGTTCTAAGCAGATTTGCCGAAGAAACCATGGTTCTAAAATCAATTTGAAATTTGCCAAATTGCGAAAATAGGTTTCAAAAAAATTTTAAAACTTTAATTTTTGTGCGCTACGATGGAATTTTTAAGAAAACGATAAGTCCATAAATGGATTCTGCATACCAACAAACCCCCCATAGCATGTTTTTATACAAAATTTAAACACTTCTTTACGACACTACAGCATAATGCTAAGAAACCGATTTTCGCAAATTTGGCAAAATCCAAATTTATTTTAGACACATGGTTTCTTCAGCAAATTTGCTTAGAATTACACATAGAATTCTTATGTTCTATACGCGCATTTATCTCTCCCTTTTTATTATTTATGAAAGGACTTTTATAATATAAGTAAGTCCTTGAATAATAATTATAGATGACTCAAAAAATATTCATCTTAATATAATGATTATTGATTGACTTATATGACTCTTATGACTCTTATAATAGTTGTCTCTGCTAAAAATGGTTTAAGGACACGAAGATGAAGTAAATAATTTGTATGTTGCTTAGGATGGAGAGTCTCCGGCACTTTAACAAATTTTTTTTCAATGAGTATGGTTAGCGGCGGAATCTCTGTGATGATTCTAGGCGCATCTGTTGGATGATTGCCGCGTAAATATCTATTAGTAATCTTGAAGCCTGTCGGTTAATGTAATGAATCTTTTTTGTCGGGTGTTGCATATATCGGTTTGAGACCATATGACACTTTAGAAAGGATGTAGACTCTTGAAAGGATTACAAGGTCAACCATTTTAAGCTATTATAATGCCACAGGCGATAAGAGCCTCAAAGCAAAAATGCTTAGTTTGTCTACTTTTTACACCACAAAAGACACAAGTTAAATTCAATAAGTGTACTCGAATAATGCTGGATTTACATGGTATGAATCAGTTCATATGCAGTATGAACTTTTCCATAAAAGAGCCACCAACTCTATATAGAAAAGAGTGAGAACGATATATTTATTTCCTATAACTTTGACGTAGACATTTATTTAGCAATAAACAAATAAAGAACAAAAATTGTCTTTAATGCACAAAATATTCCATATTTTTTGAAATGGATATAATGGGCTTTGAAGGTGATGATATCTTAGATGTTGTATACAAAAAAACATTAAGGAAATGTTCCTGTTGGGTACGAAAGTATTACGAAGAACGGAATATAAGCGGAGGTTTCGTGGTTCAGTTCCAACAACTAAAAATGAAGGATCCAGTACTTTTCCAACAATATTGCCGTATGGGTTGCTCTGAGTTTGAAGAGTTATTGAAAGTCGTTGGCCCTTTAATTAAAAAACAGCATTTTATCCGTGAACCGATTCCTACAGAACTACGCTTAATTATTACCCTCAGGTAAGTAGGTACTCAAGTAGGAAAGTGAGCTCTCTTATATCCAAGCTTTTGTTTTAAGATATTTAGCAACGGGAGAGTCTCAACGAAGCCTTGGAAGCTGCTACAAGTGTTCCCCATCAGTAGTTTGCAAAATAATTGTCGAAACTGTTGTTGTTGTAGGCGTAGCACAGCAGTTCGAAGCCAAGTGGCAGTTTCCTAACTGTATTGGTGCACTTGACGGAAAGCGTATTTAAATAAAGGTGGGCGAAGATATGTTGTTAAAACAAATATGTTATTAATCTTCAAATTAACATTTATATATATATAAACTAAGGGGCCACCAAATTCAGGAACCACTTTCTTTAATTATAAAAAATCAAACTCGTTGATTCTAATGGCTATAGCTGATGCAGACTACAAATTTACAATGTGTGAGATTGGTGCGTCTGGTCGAGAAAGCGATAATGGGGCATTTGCAAGATGCAAGTTTGGACAAATGTTTTATCATTTTATAATAAAACACACGGATATTTTTAGAAACAAAAAAACATATTCTCTTTTTTCTATTAGAGGTTTTATTGTTAAGACTGTGAAAGAAGATACATATTTACATATTTCTGTAAGTACTGTAGTTCAAAATCCACAAAATTTTAGTTACACATAAATACAATCGTCATCATAAATTTGCATACCCGGATTCATTAAAAAAAAATTCAAAACGACTTCCACGGTACATTGTTTTTTAATATTTTTAATAAGACTATAGTTATATAGTATATATACAAAAAATCAGGCCATGTAAAAGTTTCAGATAGTTAAATATTCTGTTGATTTTAGAGAATTTGTTTTTGCGAGGGTGTTGTGTGCATTTTCTTCCATGCAAAAAAAACTACCTGAAACTTGTATCTTATTGCACTAAAATTTAATGGGCTACAAAACTACATACCTTGTTTTTTATAAGTCTGATTAAAGTGTTTGAAATTTTGATGAAAAGTTTTTAGAATTTGAAAAATTATTGTTAATTCTGTCCATAGTATAAAATATTATTAACTTATGTTTTGATATTCGCTTAGTTCTTCGTCAATAACTGACATGATGCGCATTTTTATTTTTCTAAATAGGGGACCTGGCAAGTTTTCAAGGTCTAATCCAACACTTTCACCAAACATTTGTGCTTGGCTCTTTTTAGTTGCCACGTATCTCCTTTTGATATTAAGCTCTTCCTTTTTTAAAGCGATAATTTCTGAAAAAAGAGATATGTTTACATATACATATTTTGTGGTAAAGGAGTTGCATAAAAATAAAAGAGGTAGAATGGTTGCTTACCTTTATTACAAAAATAACAGGTTCTGTGCCAAATTTTTGCATTTGCACTAAAGCTTGTTCTGTTACAAAAAAAGGTCAAGTCACTGATGAAGAAAATCGATATACATATAAATAAGATATAATGAGTGGCCAAATGAAAATGCGCAGAGATTTTTTGTATGAACAAGTAATTTTTAGCAAAAAAAACTGACTTAAAAAAAAAATATGTATATATACATATTTCATGATCCAATGATCGGATCTAAACCATTAGTATGGGACCACCTCTGAGACACTACCTTTCCGTTGCAAAAAGAATTATCGAGATCGGTTGATGTGGTCCAAAGTTATGCGGTAACATACATAAAAAAAAAATATTCCGATGAACTGATAACCTCCTCCGTTTTTGGAAGTCGGTTAAAAATGAGCAGGAAAGAAAGTTACTCATACGCCACGTACACCCGAGTAACACGCTTTACTGCTCGTATGTCATACAAAAAATCTTTGCGGATTTTCATTTGACCACTCATTATTTCGTATTTATCCATAGATTTTCTTCATCAGTAACTTGATTTTTTTTTGCCTGGTACGGTCTAATGTACATTTGCAAGTTTCATATGCGACTATGTATGTTTTAATGGCGAACTGTATACGAAAATTTGCATGGCAGGAATACCTTGAAGGTTGACCATTTCTTGCCGCGTAAAATACGAATCTAAGACCTTTCGTATGATAGAGATATAGCTAGGTAGATAGATAGATATCTAAGGATAGCTAAATATATAGATAGATAGATGGAGAAAGGTAGATAGGTACAGATAGGTAGATAGATACAGACAGGTAGATAGAAAGATATATCGATAGAGATAGATAGATAGATTTGTCAATATAATACTCCATATTAGAGTAATTTTATATTACAATTCTTCAAATAATATTGTGCGTCATATATCATCTTTGGGGAGCCGGGCTAGAGCCTTCTTCTAACAAAATGAAACCTGCCAAATGCTTAAATGTAAAGGTTCCAGCAGTGGAATTACCTCCAGTGCTCACGTCGGGCAAATGCACATTGCTCCCGTAATGCAAAAATACAAGAATACGTGACTTTTTGAGTGACTGAGACCTTAGCTACCGCCTATATGTTACTATCTATCTTAGGTTCCTGGTAGTGGCAATGTACTTTTTCTACAGAAGTTGGGTGTACAGCATCAAACATATCCTTTCGTAAGATTAATGCATATTCGCATTTTATAGAAGACGCTCTGGAGCCCCGTCTGTCCGTCTATCCGTCTGTCCGACTGTGCGCACGATAACTCTGCCTAAAAGTTGAGATATCTGGTATGTGTACATACTTCTTCTGAGCGTAGGACGGAATGGTATTGAAAATGGGCAAACTCGGACAATAACCATGCCTACCTCCCATATAACGGTCGTTTTGAGAAATACAAAAACTGGGATATTTTAGTAACTACAGAAGCTTATTCACTCAAAATTGATATTTACAATGATCTCCTGGGGAGAAATAACAATATTACAAAATTTTGGAAAATGGTTGCAGCCACGTCTACTTATGATGTGTATATCTCGGTAACGGCTCCACCAATTTCTCTCACGCTTGGCACAGTTGTTGGCTTTGGTAAAACATACCAAACGGCTGAAAATTTAAAAAATCGGACAATAGCCACGCCCACATCCCATATAACGGCAATTTAGAGAAATACGAAATCTTCGATAAATCAGTAACTAACTACTGAGGCTAATTTATTCAAAGCTGATGCTTGCAATAATTTCTTAGTAGAAAATACGATTCAAACAATGTTTTGCAAAATGGGCGTGGCAACGCCTACTTAAGACCACATATCTGAATCGGACTAAAAAGGGAACCCACTTTTCATATAACGATAAATTTCAGAAATGCTTGAAACTTCGATATATCGAAATTTAAGGACGATAATTCACTCAAAATCGATACTAACAACAATCCCTTGAAAGAAGTAACATTACGGAATTTTAGAAAATGGGCGTGATACCG
>NW_023465459.1:0-3150 GCF_013731165.1 Rhagoletis pomonella | reverse complement strand
AACTGAACATACTATCGAAATTGTTAGAAGTACTTAGGGCAAAACCATGCAACGGTAGTTTTCGGAAAGGTGAAAAAACTATATCTAATTCTTGCGCCGGATACTTAATGTTCGGCTTCGCCCGAACTTAGACTTTTTACTTGTATTTTATTTTAATTTTTTAATTGAAACTGCCTTAACACCATGCGCCTAATTAAGGGTTAAACGCCATCTGTTTAAGAGCAACCCAGCCATGAAGGATGACCAAAGCACTATCATTGAAGTCTTTGTACAAGTAAATGTCGAATTCGATTACACCACAAGGCCAATTATTTAAAATTATCATGCATGCGAAACATTATGGATAACAATAAAAAGATCGTCAAATGGCCATAAGTGATGAAACAGGCATAGAAAATCAATTTGACGGCTTAAAAAGACTTTTGTAATTTAACTGATGAATGGACAGTTTTCATTGTGCGTTTTTACGTATGCCATTACCTTCTTCAATATTTTTTCTAAGTTTTTGAAGTATATTATTTTTTTTCTTTTCTAAGCAATTCACACATGTAATGAATGCCAAGTCAGAGAACTTAGATAGATAGAGAAGGTGCAAATTTTTGGAACGTAAAATTGTTTGGCTGAAAAATAAATCCATGGAATATCACCACAGCGCGATTAACATTTCAAGAAGAGTTAACAGAGAAAAATGTAAATTTCTGTTATGATAATGTTATATTTGTTGCAAGTGTCTGGCTATGTGTTGCTTGGTTGCAGGTGAATGCAGAAACGTATTCATGTATATTTTTTTTATAAAATTAAATGAATTAATATAGTTAAATTATATTAAATGTACTTTTATATTAGTTAGAATTACTGATTTGCATTTCTGAATGACCATTTGTTAAATATAATTTATTCAGTAGTTAATGTTGCTAAAAACTTAAAAAGCATCTGTTCAAGTTCGCTTCTTGTACGAGTATTATATCATGTAAATAGTAAAAATGCATGTTAGTTAAAAAAATGATAAAATTGGTTTTTTCACATACTCACTTTAAAGATGGACGCATTAACAAAAAAATTTACAAAGCAATGCACTTGTTAACTTCAAAGTTGTTTTTGAGTTTTACTGCAATACTCGTAGATATTATTTGTAAATAAGTAATAGTTCTGGAGTAAAATGCAAATCCATTTCCCAGGCATGCGCATATGGATGCTTGTAGTACATACAGATGCGATCAACTAATTAGCAACGAAATTCAAAATGATATTGTTTACAAATTATGTTTATTTATTTATTTTTAATAATTTCCTTTAAAATATAATTCAATCTATAAAATAAACCACAATAATAAAAGTTTAAAAGCTTGCACAATTTGCAATCAAACTTCAAAAAATTGTTATAAAAACTTCAAAATTTTTAGTTAGAATATTTAGAAAATTTTCGGGTATGGAGCTTTGTAGTCCATTCAATCAAGTACACTAAAGTCCAAGTTTCTAGTCGTTAAAAATTACCGTTGGTTGAATTTTTTTTTTGTGGAGTGTGTTCGCATTTTCTTCGATATAACACATGAACCAATTGTGTTTAAAATTAACTACTTATGAAATAATTTTTGTGGCACGAACATATACATACTTGCGCTTTCTAAAAATGGGAATAAAAATTGGATTCGCATAAAATTTTAATTCCAATAACTAATATTTTAGTGAAAACATTTACAATAAAGCTTTCAGTAACTTTTGGCAAATTTGAGCGATTATGTGAAATTATGCATTCGTTTGTACCTACATATCCATTTATATTATTTTAAACAAAGCTAATAGTAAAATTTTAAATCGAATATGGATATGACAATTAAAAAAAAAAAAAACAAATTTATTACTTGGTCCGTCCGGGATTTGAACCCAGACAAACGGCGAGACGCCAAAAAGTCGCATCGCCTCTAGCGTACACGCCACGGCACATTACTGAAACGGCGATCTCTAAATCACTACATATATGAAATTTTTTCATTCGTCCAAGAAGACAAACGCATAAATATGTGTGCATTTATAAATGTAAATATGTGCATAAATATGTACGATTGTTTTGCTTTCGTCTTCCCCTCGCCGTCCTCCAACCATTGACAAATTATTAAATTTCTGCGAATTGCCACGACGCCACCAAAATTAACCCTTGGTTGACGAAATATTTAGGTTTTCGCATAAGTTTACATTTAATAAAGCCATACTCGTACATTTTATATGGAGAAGAATATTAATTAATTTAAAATTCTGCATGTAACCATGTTCTCGACGATACATGTAACTTTCATCAAGATTAACCATAAAAATTGTGCTTCATTAACAGTTGGAACCAGCTGAAACCAAAAAAACTATGTCCGCTAAAATGGGTTAAAAACCAACTGGAATTGACATTTTTTACACGCATACATGCATACATTCATATACACATGTACAGTGGAGTAGCACTAGCTTGGACATTGCATTGCTTGTACTTTGTTTGATGTGTTTGAATCTGTTATGGTACTGAAGATTTGCTTACAGATGAAAAATATTAAAAATCGTCCGTGCATATATGTAAATATACTTTTATAAACGCTTTGAAGTATAGAAATTTTTAATATTAAAAAATAAATAAAATAATTTTTTTGTATACATGTAAATGGTGTTCAAGGCACATTGACCCACCTGTACAAAAATCGTGGAGCGTCATGGACAAAAATTTTACAATTTCGGACCGAAAAATGTGAAAACGAGCTAAGTTGCCACGTTATATCAGTGAACTTCCGATAAAACCACATATGTTTGTGATTTTAGAAGTTTTGATTTTATTAAAAAAATTAATGTATTTTCCTGCAGAAAACGTACACTTTTATTTAATGTTTATTAAAATGACACTTTAAAATACTACTTAATGATTGAAATATTGGTATGGAACAGAGAAATAGAGTGTTTTGTCAAAAATTACCAAAAATTACCAAAAATTGCCAAGATTCGAGATAACTTATTTTACTGGTTATAGAGAAATAATTGCCACTTTTCACTTGGCTGGCCGAGATTTCTTCATTTTAAGATTTTAGAATTTTTGTGTCGGATTGACAAAGTTGCGCTTGTCGGTGATGAATTTGCGGGGAGATGTGCTGCGGTTGTTTTTATGAATGAATTTAC
>NW_023465458.1:0-8762 GCF_013731165.1 Rhagoletis pomonella | reverse complement strand
GAAAGGTCTTTGCTACAATCAGACTTAAACAGCATGGCTTACTGGTGTAAAGTAAATCTTATGCCTCTAAATCTTAAGAAATGTAAAGTAATGTGCTTCTCGCGAAGAGCTGTTCTGCCAGTTTCTTATATAATAGGTAACCATAACCTGGAACAGGTATACAATTTTGTGAACCTTGGTATCACAATGGATCCTAAGCTTAACTTTAATCTTCACATTAATGTGACAGTCAACAAAGCTAAAGGTGTACTTGCATTTGTGAAACGATGGTCAAAAGAATTTAGTGGCCCGTATATCACTAAAACCCTGTTTACAACATTAGTTAGGCCGACTCTGGAATACGGCTCGGTGGTTTGGAATCCAAGGTATCAAATTTACTCAGACAAGATAGAATCAATTCAAAAACAATTCCTACTTTTTGCTTTAAGAAATTTCCGATGGGATTCTCAATATAGTCTTCCACCTTATACGAGTCGCTTAAAACTTATTAACCTTCCTACACTTACCAGTCGCAGGGAAATGCTTGGTATAATTTTTATGGTTAAATTACTGACAGGCTCAATTTCAAGTCCGTCTCTTCTGGCTGATGTAAGCTTTAATGTTCCGTCACGCGTATCAAGACACTTTTGTCCCATATTTCTGAAAGCTTGTAAAACCAATTTTGAATTGCACGACCCACTCCGTTGCTTATGCCAGGATTTTAACTCTCATTCCAGCACGTTTGATATATCAGATCCGCTTTTCAGCATTAAGAAAGCGATACTCTCCTCTCTCAATAAGTGAATTATTGACATAAATACATAAAATCAGCTGATGAATTTAGTTCTGTAGCTGAACAGTTTTAGATCTCGACACTTAACAAACTCCTGCCTATCGTGACTCGGCACAAAAATTTAAAATATTGGTTCCGTACGTCATGCGGACTGCGCCCCTCGTGCGGATGGGCGGGAATGGAGGGTAAAAACCGTTGGGATATATTATTATTATTATTATTATTATTATATGTGCTGCCGCATTGGAAAATAAAGGTTTGTTTTTGTCGCTATTATCGGAAAATATCTTGTCGCTCTCTTTGTCGCATCGCTATGTTCTTTGCCTTAGACGAGTCTCATAAAACTTATTAACCTTTCTACACTTTTCAGTCGCAGGGAAATGCTTGGTATAATTTTTATGGCTAAATTACTGACAGTCTCAATTTCAAGTCCGTCTCTTCTGGCTGTTAGCTTTAATGTTCCTTCCCGTGTATCAAGACACTTTTTCCCCTATATCTGAAAGCTTGTAAAACTAATTATGAATTGCACGACCCACTCCGTTGCTTATGCCAGGATTTTAACTCTCATTCCTGCACGTTTGATATATCAGAGCATTAAGAAAGCGATACTCTCCTCTTTCAATAAATGAATTATTAACATATACCTTGTTTATACCGACACATAAAGCGCTTTGACCCAGTTCGCTGTGATTCAAAGCGGATGCATAAACCAAATTTCAATACGCTCTGAATTTCAAAAGTGCATTGACTCGAATTTGATTTCAAATCGGTTTTTAATTTCTCAAATCGGTTAGAAAACAGGTATAAACACATCACTCATTCGACGCAAAGTGAAAATAGGCCCGTTTTAAATTTGAATTATTATTAAAATAAACTTGAAATAGTGTTCGCTTTCATTTCGGCCAATCGCGGAAACCAATTATTAAAGAAGTATCGTAATAAAACAAAAAATGTTGTATACTTTTGAATACGGTTTCTGAGAGTGCGCTGTAAAGACGCAGGTATAAACGCTTGAAAGAAATATGTGTTAAGTCAAATTGGTTTTTTCTTAATGCGGTTCTTGCGTAGGTATAAACAAGGTAATAAAGACATAAAATCAGCTGATGAATTTAGTTCTGTAGCTGAACAGTTTTAGATCTCGACACTTAACAAATTCCTGCCTTTCCTGACTCGGCGCAAAAATTTAAAATATTGGTTCCCCACGTCATGCGGACTACGCCTCTCGTGCGGATGCGCGCGAATGGAGGGTAAAACCGTTGGGATTATTATTATTAAAAGTAGGGGAGGCCAGTATATTTGCATGTATTTAAATTAAAAAATATATATTTATTTGATCTAAAAATTATGGGTAGGGACTTTTGACAATGGTAATCACGGTACGTATTACCACCTCTGCATGGTAGTAAGCCTTGCAGAGTCCGCAAAAAGCTCCGGAAGCATTGTTCGGAGGATGCATCAGACCGATTCTATAAATAATTGCAGCTTTTTGACACAATTTTCAACATAATATCCGTAAAGAAAGCTGCATCGACTATGAATATGCTTCACAATTAGTACGAATAAGACGATGCTTCCCCAAAAGTTGAACAAAGTGGAAACCACATATTGAAAATATTTCCGTCGCCAAACAACACTTCCATCGCCCTATTGACAGCGTTGCCGTTTTGATATAATTGTATCCTTTTTGATACTTTTTTTTCAAAATTTTAAGATTTAATACTTTGATACTTTGAAAATATTACTAGTTTAAAGGCAAATAATTTTTTTTCTTGTTATTTAAAGTCTTAAAATTTTATATGTAGATATGTTTAAGTTTGATTTGGTAACTCTATGAGGGAAATACAACCCTGAATTTCTTTGCAAACGCCGCTGTTATAGGGCACCTAAATAGAGAACTTAGATAGATAGAGGAGGTGCAAACTGAAAGTGGAAACTATTCGCAGACGAAAAATTAACAGCGTTGGAAAAGTACACCTCGGAATGTAGAAACGCTTGTTAACAGAAGTCTGAGAACTAAATTGTTACGATTCTGAAATTTCATTCGACATTTTACGAAATTTTTTTCCTAATTTCGGAGTAAAAACTAGCACAGAAGTTTCGAAGTTTGGTTTAAAATTGTTATAACATGGCTCTTAGATGGCCTAAAGGCTTCTGCCTTGGCTCAAATTAAAGGTCTTGAAATGCACTTATTGTTCGAGTGAAGGATGCACAGCTGCATGCAAATCATAAAAAATGCAATATATAATGAATTTTTCAAATTGAGAGGTTAACATTTTTTTCCGAATTTTGAACAGTGGAATCGTGTTTCTCGTCTCAAAATCTATAATACTAGTATAATAAGAAATATATAAATTTTTTGTTTTGGAATAAATCTCGTGGATTTCACATATTTTTTTCGAATAACACTAATTTTGACCAAATTTTTAAGGCGTAATTGTGGCTCAATGGCAATATTTTTTCTTGAAAGGGATTTACTTTAGCTTTCAAGACCATTTTGTTTCGTATCGATGCTGCTTCTGTCGAAAGCGCTACGATTAATTCGCATGCAGTGTTCAAAAAGCACACTGTGCGGTTTGTGAAAGGACAAGAGATGTATTTTAAAATGCTGTGCATATTTTTCAGATATGAGTTCAGCGAAAAAATCTATTAGAAATTGCCAAATTCCAACCCTCCTGGCGTTTCCAACGCAGATGAGGCCTTCGTCTTCCTCTGTTACCAGCATCGCGGCCCGCATTGAATACTTTCAGAGCAGGAGCGTTTCTCTCCATTCTAACAACTTGGCCAAGCCAGCGGAGCCGCTGAATTTTAATTCGCCTCACTATGTCTATATCGTTGTAAAGCTCATATAGCTCATCGTTAAATCGCGGTATTCGCCATCGCCAACGCGTAAAAGTCCGTAAATCTTTCGCCGAATCTTTCTCTCGAAAACTCCAAGAGCCGCTTCATCAGGTGTTTTCATTGTCCGCGCCATACACCAGCACAGGCATGAGGAGTGACTTATAGAGTGTGTTTTTTGTACGACGAGAGAGGACTTTATTTCACAATAACTCAGTTCAAAGTAGCACTTGTTGGATTTCAAGGCTGACATTATTATTGGTGTTAATGCTGGTTCCCAAATAAACGAAGTCGTCTACTTTGTAAAACTTAAATCTGTCAACAGAGACGTGCGTACCAAGACTAAGGTTGCCAGACGTACTGATTTTATCAGTACAGTATTGATTTTTCAACTCTTGTACTAATTTTATTCAATTCATCAATCAGTACGCTAATGTCCTGATTTTTCAAAATTTGTACTGATTTGTACTGAATTTTCTATTCAAACAAAATACTTTAGTATTTTCTTAAGGTTTTTACATAACGTTGGAACTTCCTTAAACTGTATTGTAAAAAATTAGAAGAAAATAACTTAATTATAGTTGATATGTTTTAGATAATATTTGATATGCTCAAGAAATCAATACAACAAAAAGATCGATCGTTTTATGGGCATATCGCCGGGTCGTTACGTATCAGTTGCGATAATATGATGGAGCTTAAATCATTTAAAAAGAATGCTTACATTTTTGGCGAGTGTTGTTAGTTATCTCGAAAATAACTTTCAGTTTAATAACAATAAATTTCAATATTCGAATGGCTTTTGCCTATAACTTACAACTCCTTTTTCTCAATTTACAGACTTTGTAAAAGAGTTTTGCATACAAGACATAGAGTTAGATACTCTTTTTAGCGAATTGTTAGTCTTTCACAGTTCTTGCGTAGTTGAAAAATTATTTAAGCCATGAGGAAATATAGATGAGCTCCTTAAAAAGTGGGACTTTTCACAGTATGAGAGGATCTTAAGAATAAAGTTTGTTTCCTGGCGCAAAGGGAGAAACCGGCTTCTAATTAAATTTTTTGAAAGTGAACATCAAATTAAAAGTACTTTTAAAATGAAAAGTTTAGAGTTCTTTGACAATGTAAACACTGAAAATGGGCATCATGCTATTCGAAAAGTCACAAACATAAAATAATTTATTGGCTCCTGTGTATAATGATGTGTACACTCATGTTAAAATGAATAACACTTTTATTTTTAAAGAACTATATTTTATTTATATACCAAAATATGGTTAAAAACAAGAACTCAGGCGTTTTAAATTATTTTCTGTTACTTACATTCATAATTTTGCTTTGAATGAAAATTTACTGAAAAGTACTGATTTTTTTAGCATGAAAAAGTCGAATGTACTGATTTCGCGCATAAAAAATCTGGAAACCCTAGCCAAGACGCGTATGCTCTGACTGTGTGATGATAAAAGATACATACTTTGTTTTGTCCTCGTTCACCACCAGACCCATTCGCTTTGCTTCTCTATCTAATCCCGATAAGGCAGAACAGACCTCTAATATAAATATTTATTAAAAAAAAAAAATCAATGAAATGCAATAAAATTGGCCTACAGCGCCATATACCGCCATGCTAATGATAAACGAACTTCTAAGTTTATTTTTCAAGAATTTACCTAATTAAACAATAAATTGTGTGCAAGGATTAAATTAAGGATATCTTCCTTATTTCATCTAAACTCGAAAAAAGCCATTAACATACTATTATTGACATCTAAGGCCCTTATTATGAGTGAGATTCGTATTATGAGCTATGCAACCGTTTCGAAACTTTCGTTGAGTATCGAATTTTCTGTCGCACAGAATTTGCTTTTCGATGGTGTAGCGAAGTGTTAATAATAATAATAATAAGTTAAGAAGTGTTAGAAAATTGTGAAAAATGTATGATATTGCATTTGTTTTCTTACTTTTTGGCGGCTAGACACTAATTTTAAACACTTTTTATTAATTCCATGCAGTTCTAACGACGCACAGTGGGGTAATTGATGTGGATATTGGAGATTAATTAATAAAATGAATTTCAAAATACAAGGAAGGGTTTAGTACCAAATGAAAGTAGATAAAATTCTACATCACTACGTAATCAAATATTTGCCCAAAAATTTACCGTTTTCTTGCAATATACTCTTAAAGTCGTGTCTTTTTCCTTTGAGTGTGCGTAAAGTGAAAAACGTCATGTAATATTTCAAATTTCCAAGCTATATCTGAGTTTTTTTTTAAGATACATCAAAAACGGCAATGGAACCTTCTTGTTCAGGTATTTAGGCAATATAAAGTCATTTTAGTTTTCTTTTACTATGGTTCTAAGTATTTTATTTTTTTATCGTAAGCGCAAAAATAAGGGGTTTTTGGCTATATACGTAGACATATAGTTGAGAAGTATGGACGATCAAGCAAAAGTGTAATCATTTACATATACCTTGAACGTTATAGTGTCATTCTGTAAAAAAAAGTTGCGGCATGTCTGCGCACTTTTTCAGTATATCGATTTATATAATATAACCTCATTGGTGAAATATACATGAAATTCTCAGTGAAGAACAAAACCAAATATAACAAGTGAAAACTAAGTACAAAGCATATAAAATAGTAATATTGTTATTGTCCACGTTCGTTGTTTGCTCAATTCCTCTTTTTTTATACCCTACATACGGCATAACTATTAGGTACATACGTCTATTATCAAAAGTAGGCTAAATACTGTTTTGTTTCAAAGGCGAAACTTTTAGTACTTGCATGTATCAAAGAAAGTATGTATACATTTATGTGCATATCTGCTTAGACCCATAAAATAAAATTTGGGTTTATTAAATTTTACAATAATAGCTTAGAATGACGTAATTTATTTGTCCAATGATTTATAGGGTATATGTGAAACCGTAAAGAATGGTAAATGATGCATATTTTTAGTGTTAATTATAATCTTTGGTATTGTTTATAGTGTTGCTATTTCTATGCATGAATATCATGTGCAGTGAATAGAAATAATGATAGTGATGATATTTTTAACTAATATGGTTACGGGTAGACGGGTAAACGGAGAATAACCATAACTTTAAAGGTCTAATTATATTATTATTTTCTTTATAGGAACGATGAAAAACTCTGGCTGCGATCAATTCAATGATAAATTTAAGGTTTTAACGGGGCACATGAAAGATCGCATCAGGCCGTCTGATGAAAATTTAAAAGAGTTTAATGAAAAGATGAGATATTTCATCTCTGAGTTCAAAATTTGTTGGAATAGGTCCTGTAGGCACGAAGAACGTTTTTTTTAAGGCAAACAAAAGTTGGCTTGAGTCCTCTATAGGTTTTCCGTGTTCAAAACAAAACAAACGTGGTCACAAAGAAGCTTTATTTGATGAAGCTAGTCAAAAAAAACGAAGCAAAAGAAAAGCGAAGTTTTAAGAGACGAAATCTCTTTGCCTTTATTAGCTTATGCTACTCAAATGAGCTTTAGAGCTGCAGGTCAGATAGATGCGTCCAAAATCGTTAAAGAGATAACTACTTCACCATCAAAGTCAACAAAATATCGTCAAAATTTTGCGGTCAAAACAAATGTACATTCAACCCAAATGTCCAAAGAAGAAGGGTTTTAGTTGAAGCGAAGTTATCTCGACAGCAATACAATATTGTAAGCCAATCGGCCCAGAAAGGTTTCCTTGCTATACTTATGTTCAGTCTGCCAAAAGGAATTGTTATCCTAACCGCGAATGTATTCGAATTTGCGAGACTTCAACACAAGTAAGCTTGCAAGCGCTTTTAAATAAATGCCTTAGGTTGATTTGTGGAAGCAAAATTATCTGGCAAAATCCTCGGCCAGCATCTACTAGGTTCTGCAGACCTTTAAAAATAGAATTTGTTAAAGAGCCTTCAGCTGTTTCTAAATATGAAAAAGAGAGAGTTGATAATGAAAGACAAAATATTGTTAATTCGGTTGTATCTCAGGGAGATAAACACTTAGAAGTAAAGCACAATTTGATTTTGGCTATGGTTGATGTAAAAGTATGCAACGCTTTAACCGAAACAACATCGACACAAAAAATGGTACTTATGTGGCGCTACTTCTAAAGAATTCAACGAAATTTATACTGTGATGAAAAGGCCTGTAAAAACCGAAAGCCTACAATTTGGGCTTTCCATACTTCACGGGTGGATTAGGTTTTTTGAATGTCTACTCCATATTTCCTACAAACTGCCGATAAAAAAATGGCAAGCACGGTCGGAAAATGAAAAACTTTTAGTTTCTCAAAATAAAGCACGCATTCAGAAGGAATTTAAAGAAACAATTGGGCTAGTTGTTGACCAACCAAAGCCTGGCTTCGGGACCTCTAATGATGGCAATACTGCCAGGCGTTTCTTTCAAAATGCTGAGATGTCAGCAATAATAAAAAAAGGTTGACCTCAGTTTAATTAAAATGATGCACACAATTATTATAGCTGTTTCTAGTGGCCATCAAATCGAGGTGGAAAAGTTTCGCAACTACGCTTCAAATACAGCGAAATATATTGTTAAATGTTACGCCTCGGAGTCGGCGTAAAACTGTAGGTCCTTCCACTTTGTGTGCCAACATCAAGACGCACGTCACAAATCGGAGGAGAAGCTCGGCCAAACACTAACATAATGGCTGCGTTTCTTTATACATTCCGGATAATCCCATTTCACAGCCGGAATAAACAGAATACTTTTGAAATATACGTTAACATATCATCAGGAACGTTGTAAAGAATAAGTAAACAAAAAAGTTTATTCCAAACGTTCAGAATGAATAAAGAAATTCAGCCAATGTGTAAGCGCCAATCTATTATTATTATTATTATATTCGAAACACTACACTTAAACTCTCTTAAACATTCACTACTCCTATTACGTTTTTATAAACTCGCTTTCTTTTTTATTTCGTTTTAATTTGTACAAATTTACATAAATATGTATAAGCACACTTTTTAGTTTGCTTGATTTGTAAACAAAGCGTCTCAGCGGCGAAAAATATATTGTTATGAACAGCCTAAGCGAGCGAAATTTACAATAGCGCTATTCTTCATCGAATGAGCGTCATAATACCAAATGAAAATTCGTTCGATCAGCACTTTCGACCACAGT
>NW_023465457.1:0-8765 GCF_013731165.1 Rhagoletis pomonella | reverse complement strand
ATTAGCGGTACCGCGATTGGCGCAATCTCTATTTCTCTCAATCGTGAGTTTAATTGTGTTACCAAGTTTAGTTAAGCGCTGTTATTGCTTTAACAAGTATTGTAAAGTGTTTTTACTGTATTAGCGAGTATTGTAAATTGTTCGTTGTACAGTTAATTGTACTACAATTTGGTCGTCGATTGCATTTATTTAACAATCCAGCGACACGAACCGAGAGATTTGGGAAATCCGGACGTGGTTTCAAGGATAATCGTAACAATACATAGCTGGTGGTGGTCTAGCTTGCCATGTAATTATTGATGACACCTGGCTTATGTTGTACAACATCAAAAACAGCAATAAATACAAGCATGTTGCATATGGTAGCTAGCAGGCAACAGTCAACAGCCAACAGCAATAACAACAAAAACGCAACAAAACAAAATATGCAGCCGGGCTAGAGTCATAAATCAGTTGGTTGAAATCAAATACGAGTACTATATAAAATATTTTTGATTTTAAACAACATTTGGTTGCAAGCAACGCAGGTGCCGATAACCCGGCATTGAATCTTACTAGTTGGCAGTTGTGACCAGGCGTTACGCTCATTGGTACTTTCTGATGTGTCTAGGGTTGCCAGATTTTGTATGCGCGAAATCAGTACATTAGACTTTTTCATGCTTAAAAAATCAGTACTTTTCAATAAATTTTTAATCAAAACAAAATTATGAATGCAAGTAACAGATAATACTTTAAAACGCCAGATAGCTTGTTTTTAATAATATTTTGGTATATAAATGAAATATAGCTAATAAAAAATAAAGGTGTTGTTCACTTTAGCATGAGTGTACACATCATTGTACACCGAAGCAAATAAATTTGTTTTATATTTATGACATTTTTGAATAGAAATGATGAGATCATATCCATCTTCAGTGTTTAAATAGTCAAAGAATTCAAACTATATACTTAAGATCCCCTCAGTTGTTACAAAAAAAAAACTAAATTACATATTTTTTCAAACTGTGAAAAAGTACCACTATTTAAGGACAATATTTTTTTAAACGCCTTTTTTCGCCGTCAAAACACTAGGGCGCCTTTATTCGTGTGTAGTGACGATATGTACGTATGTCTTTTTTTTACCTTTGCGTTTATTCTTTTCTTCATCCCGTATTCACCTTCGCCTTTGTGTTTATATAGAAAAGTGTTTAAATTTGTTCTTCACCTTTGCTTTTATCTTTACGCGTCTCTGTTTTTGTTTTTACTTATGCCTTTATCATTTTCTTAATCTATGTACACAACTTGAATTTTATTCTAATATTAATATTAATCTAAACCTTATTCGTGCGTACAACATGCCCAAGCCAAGGAAATCGTACAATATGGTACTCCAACTTTTTCGGTACCAGGCTTCAAGAAGGTGGAAAGAAGGGGGAAAGCATATATGCAGTCTATAACAACATGTCCAATTAATTTTCAGTTCTTTGATAATAGCATCCCCAATTCGTGAAATGTATGTTTGAGTGCTAGTGTACCGTACCCTGACGAAGTCTATCAGATTACCTCCATTGTATTTCCATCAAAACTGAAATTAACGATTAATCAACAAAATAAAACTTAGTTATGTGGTATTCTAACGAGTTAAGCTAATATTGTTTAATTTTGCTTTAGTGCGCATCAGCTAGATAGAGGCAACTCTCCAATAGAGTGGAAGATAAAAACTCTGTACGTGACATAGAGAACGGCAAAAAATAGAATTAGTGCGTGGATCAATAAGAACGCGGTACCAAGCCGCAGACCAATTTAAAGACACGTGAATGGGGCTCTATGAAAAACATCAACCGATCCGTGTGCCTTAGTTCGCAAGAGCAATGGATTTTTAGCGTTCGGCCACCGTATTTGAAAATGGAAAGTATTTTAGCCAGATTCGAGGGCTCTAGCATAGGAAAAAGTTCCCATTGACAAAGCACATTGCGTTTCAGAATATTTTAGCATACATATCTCTCAGGGAAACAAACTTCGTTTTGCTTTTATCAAAAAGCTTTAATTATGAGACTTCACCGTCGTGGGGCTACGTCCGTCTAAGGAGGAAAATCCTTTTCCATTCTTTTTCAGAACTCAGTAACCGTCATTCGTTAGACTGAGGCATCACGGCAAGCGACGGACATCTTTTCCAAATACTTTGCGGGCGACAAGTAAGCTCAGACATCAGGGATGAAACATTTTCTCACAACAGCTTGATAGTTTTATACCCAATATTCATTTTTTAACAGCTTAATCAGATTTCGGGCTTTTGGTTGCTGAAAAGAAAGGACATCCGGGCAACAGTGTCATCTTAAATAGATTCACATCTGAGGAAAAGCATTCCCAACAACAATATCGTACCAAGAATTTGTACAACCATAAGCCCGAACAAAAATTTACAAGAATGAATGATTAGAGGAGAGAGACTCAATGCTAGGAGGGCACGACTGTCGGATCATAGAATGCGGGGCTAGACGGAAGGATATTTACTGAGCAACTCAATTTGAATATAAACTTTCACCTGCCGTAGCATATTCCGCGCGCAGGCAAACCTTTTCTCGAAAGGGATTGTCATACCGTTCAACATAGATTGATGTATGTAAAATCCTATGAATATCAATGGGTTTGGTATTTTTTAGCCTTCAGCTTTTATAACCACTTCAGACAATATCTTGACCATTAAAAATCGAAAGTACATTGTTTTATGTGTACGCGCAGACACGTGCACAGTTCCAGGTTGCGCTCTGACTAGTCGTACGTTTGTGGGGCTTTCGCACAGACAGTAAACCAGCGGGAAAAAGTAATGTATAGTAATCGAAAAAATAATCGGTAAAACAGCCGTTTTCACATTCGAAAATGCACTATTTTTCCCACGTCGATGTCCTAAGAAAAGTGGGGCATTAATTTTTGCATTACCAGTTAATCCGGAGCTTCCGTACAAGAGTGTTCCTCTGTGGAATGCTATCGCCTTCAATTAGCTCTATCGCGGGTGATTACAAAATGATTTTCATCTACATTGCAAACATACCAAAAAGTGCAACCAATAATTTGAAGAAAACTGGTTATATATTGAATTGGTACTCAATAAAATTTCTATGGTACACCGAAATCAACATGTTTAAGTGTCCCTTCGTCTCTCTGAACACCCGCAGGCTTCCACCCAGACACTCAAGTGCTCCGAATTTCAGCACTTTGGGTATTGTACTAACGGGTGATTTTTTAAGAGCTTGATACCTTTTTTTTAAAAAAAAACGCATAAAATTTGCAAAATCTCATCGGTTCTTTATTTGAAACGTTAGATTGGTCCATGACATTTACTTTTTGAAGATAATTTCATTTAAATGTTGACCGCGGCTGCGTCTTAGGTGGTCCATTCGGAAAGTCCAATTTTGGGCAACTTTTTCGAGCATTTCGGCCGGAATAGCCCGAATTTCTTCGGAAATGTTGTCTTCCAAAGCTGGAATAGTTGCTGGCTTATTTCTGTAGACTTTAGACTTGACGTAGCCCCACAAAAAATAGTCTAAAGGCGTCAAATCGCATGATCTTGGTGGCCAACTTACCGGTCCATTTCTTGAGATGAATTGTTCTCCGAAGTTTTCCCTCAAAATGGCCATAGAATCGCGAGCTGTGTGGCATGTAGCGCCATCTTGTTGAAACCACATGTCAACCAAGTTCAGTTCTTCCATTTTTGGCAACAAAAAGTTTGTTAGCATCGAACGATAGCGATCGCCATTCACCGTAACGTTGCGTCCAACAGCATCTTTGAAAAAATACGGTCCAATGATTCCACCAGCGTACAAACCACACCAAACAGTGCATTTTTCGGGATGCATGGGCAGTTCTTGAACGGCTTCTGGTTGCTCTTCACTCCAAATGCGGCAATTTTGCTTATTTACGAAGCCATTCAACCAGAAATGAGCCTCATCGCTGAACAAAATTTGTCGATAAAAAAGCGGATTTTCTGCCAACTTTTCTAGGGCCCATTCACTGAAAATTCGACGTTGTGGCAGATCGTTCGGCTTCAGTTCTTGCACGAGCTGTATTTTATACGGTTTTACACCAAGATCTTTGCGTAAAATCTTCCATGTGGTCGAATAACACAAACCCAATTGCTGCGAACGGCGACGAATCGACATTTCACGGTCTTCAGCAACACTCTCAGAAACAGACGCAATATTCTCTTCTGTACGCACTGTACGCATTCGTGTGGTTGGTTTAATGTCCAATAAAGTAAACTGAGTGCGAAACTTGGTCACAATCGCATTAATTGTTTGCTCACTTGGTCGATTATGTAGACCATAAATCGGACGTAAAGCGCGAAACACATTTCGAACCGAACACTGATTTTGGTAATAAAATTCAATGATTTGCAAGCGTTGCTCTTTAGTAAGTCTATTCATGATGAAATGTCAAAGCATACTGAGCATCTTTCTCTTTGACACCATGTCTGAAATCCCACGTGATCTGTCAAATACTAATGCATGAAAATCCTAACCTCAAAAAAATCACCCGTTACAACAGGAATAATATTTGATTTACTCGAGTACTGGTTGCAAATGTGAAATGCGAATATTATTGACATTTTATTTGTGAATTTGATAAATGACTGCTGTGGTACGTACAATTTCGCAAACCGAATCCGGCTCATGACTGTTGATCTGACTGTAACTTACATATGTACGTATTTCAGCACTGATTTAGGAAGGAGTTGGGATCTACATACATACATATATATGTACATATGCAGATATTTATATGCAAGTACTTTGATTTTTCCAATTACAGGAAAATGATTATGTTTTCAAATGTTGTGTAGAAAAATTTACTGTATTTCGAATAAATAAATAAATAAATAAATAAATTTTCATAGAAATCTCAAAATTTTTTAAGTGAAACTTGTTTAGCGGCGATATTTTTATCGGTTTTGTTATCGATATTTATATAGATTTGGTTATCGAAATTTTCATCGATACTATCGATTTTGCTATCGATATTTTTGGAACTTATCGATATAATATCTGATATTTTTTATAGATTTTGATATTGATATTTTGATCAATTTTGTAATCGATATTTTTATCGATATTTGATATTGGTTTTGTTACCCGTGTTGTTATCGATATTTTTTAGGAATTTGTTATCGATTTTGCTATCGATTATCTATAGATTTGGTTATGAATTATTTATTGATTTTGTTATCGATTATTTATAGATTTTGTTATCGATATTTTTATAGATTTCGTTATAAATATTTTTATCGATTTTCTAATCGATTTTGCTACCCATATTATTATCGATTTTGCTGTCGAAATTTTTATAGAATTTTTCATCGATTTTGTTATCGATATTTTTATGGGTTATGTTGTCGATATTTTGATGGATGTTGCCATCGATTTTGTTATTGATAGAGTATAAAGATCAAAATGAAGATAAAGGAAAACAATAACATAAATGTAATTAGAAAGAACAGAGGTAGAGTTAGGGATCTAGGTAGAAAAGAGACAAAAAATATAACCTTAAGCAAAAGCAGATGTCTGTTTGTATGTACATATGTATGTATATTGGTTATGAGATAAAGTAGATATGTAACGTAAGTTTTAATTTTTTTTTTTGAAAATTTCGTTTTAGTATAGTATAGCAAGTTTTAGCTAGATAGTTGTTTGGATGTTTGTTACTCAATCACACTCCGATGTGCTTGATATTACACGTACATGTATTACAGATATGTATAAAGAGTAATCAATCTACCAAAAATGCAAGCGATAGGTGGTACCGGAGTCGAGTTATCTCAATTTACAGGTTTATGCAATATATTTTTTTTTTAGTTAGAAAACATTTGCTGCCGTGTTTCTTAACCGAATTTAATGATAATTTTAGAGTTCGAACGGTGTTTTATGACGCTGCAAAGCAAGATTGGCTAGCTTCTTACTAAATATTAAAAATTTCGCAACCAGAAATATTTATCTATCGTTAGATATTTTTGTATGATTTTTAACATTTCAATTTACAGAAAGAGTGTTATCAGTGCTAGATCAAAGGTTCTACCCAAACTGCCTTATTAAACCGCTAAAAGATCCCTAAAGAACTACAAACATGCCTGCTTGGGCCCGTTTAGTCTTATAAGAGTTTTACAGAACATTTTATAGAGCGAAATGGTAGAGTATTTGCTCTTCAGACATTTTTACTTTTTATACAAAAATTAAATTAAAAGTGAAACAATTACAAAAACATGCAAATAGTTATATTACATGGAAAGTAGCGCAAAGTCGAGTAGAAAAAGTCGGTTGAGTGTGACACATGGCAGACGTGCTGGGTCCCGGGTCACTTTGTGCGCCAGCATTGTGGCATGAAAAGTTGCTACAAACGCACTCAAAAACAAGTAAGAAAGTCTAAGTTCGGGCGGGGCCGAACATTAAATACCCGGCGCAAGTATCACATATATGCCTTTTCACCTTTCCGAAAGCTACCGCTACATGGTAAGCCGGGGTGTATCAATTTTGAATAAATTAGCGTCCTTAAATTTCGAAATATTGACGTTTCGAGCATTTCTAAAATTTACCGTTATATGATAAGTGGTCGTAATTTTAATCTGATTCCAATAATTTTCAGCGGTTTGCTTCTATGTGGCAAGCACAATAATCGTACCGAGTTTGGTACAAATTGGTAGAACGGTTACCGAGATACATATTTGTGATCATAAGTGGGCGGTGCCACGCCCATTTTCCAAAATTTTATGATAAGCGTATTTCCTGATAAAGAATTGTTGCAAGCATCAATTTTGAATAAATTAGCTTCAATATTTACGGATTTATCGAAGATTTCGTATTTCTCCAAATTACCGTTATATGGGATGTAGGCGTGGTTAATGTCCGATTTTTAAAATTTTCGGCCATTTGGTATCCTGTATCAAGGCCAATAACTGTGCCAAGTTTGGAAGAAATCGGTGCAGCGGTTGCCAAGATATACACATGTAACACTAAGTGGGCGTAGCTACGCCCATTTTTCAAAAATTTATAATATTCTTATTTTTTGTTTAAAATTATTGCATATATCAATTTTGAGTGAATAATCTTCAGTAGTTACTAAAATATCGCAGTTTTAGTATTTCTGAAAATTACCGTTATATGGGAGGTAGGCGTGGTTATTGTCCGATTTTGCCCATTTTCAATACCGTCCGTCCTACGCCCGAAAGAAGTACACGTACCAAGTTTCGTTAAGATATCTTAATTTTTACTCGAGTTATCGTGTGCACAGACGGACGGACAGACGGACAGACAGTCACCGCTTAATCGATTTCTCTTTTCATCCTGATCATTTATGTATACATTTGTCTATATCTATCTCGATTCGTTTTGCCTGTTACAAACAACCGTTATGTGAACAAAGTTATAATACCCTTGTGCACAAGTGCGCTCGGGTATAAAAAAACAAATACAACAAGTAAGAAAGTCTAAGTTCGGGCGGAGCCGAACATTAAATACCCGGCGCAAATATTAAATATATGATTTTCACCTTTCCGAAAGCTACCGCTACATGGTAAGCCGGGGTGTATCAATTTTGAGTAAATTAGCGTCCTTAAATTTCAAAATATTGACGTTTAAAGCATTTCTAAAATTTACCGTTATATGAAAAGCCATAATTTTAGTCCGATTTCAATAATTTTCATCGTTTTGCTTTTATGTAGCAAGCACAATAAAAATACCGAGTTTGGTACAAATTGGTAGAACGGTTACCGAGATACATATATGTGATCAAAATTTTATTATAGACGTATTTCCTGGTAAGGAATTGTTGCAAGCATCAATTTTGAATAAATTGGCTTTAATATTTACTGATTTATCGAAGATTTCGTATTTCTCCAAATTACCGTTATATGAGATGTGGGCGTGGTTATTGTCCGATTTTTAAAATTTTCGGCCATTTGGTATCCTGTACCAAGGCCAATAACTGTGCCAAGTTTGGAAGAAATCGGTGCAGCGGTTGCCAAGATATACACATATAACCATAAGTGGGCGTGGCTACGCCCATTTTTCAAAAATGTATAACATTCTTATTTTTCGTCTAAAAATTATTGTAAATATCAATTTTGAGTTAATAATCTTCCGTAGTTACTAAAATATCGCAGTTTTCGCATTTCTGAAAATTACCGTTATATGGGAGGTAGGCGTGGTTATTGTCCGATTTTTCCCATTTTCAATACCATTTGTCCTACGCCCGAAAGAAGTACACGTACCAAGTTTCGTTAAGATATCTTAATTTTTACTCGAGTTATCGTCTGCACAGACGGACGGACAGACGGACGGACAGACAGTCACCGCTTAATCGATTTCTCTTTTCATCCTGATCATTTATGTATACATTTGTCTATATCTATCTCGATTCGTTTTGCCTGTTACAAACAACCGTTATGTGAACAAAGTTATAATACCCTTGTGCACAAGTGCGCTCGGGTATAAAAACACACACACACAACAAAGCAAACACGCACCCACATCGGCACAACAAAATTAAAACTGGCGCAAATACATTCTTGCATATCCACTTGGGTATGTGAGCTGGTGCATTTTTGCTTCAACGTGGTTACCAAGTTGCATGTTACATGCGAGCTGTCTGTTAATAGGGGGGCACCGAAATTGCGCATATGGAAACTGTGCATTTAGACATTATTTCGGTTTCAACCGAAACTGTGCATGTATGCTTTATTTCGGTTTTTATCATATGCATTATTTCGGTTTTAAACCGAAACTGTGCATGTATGCATT
>NW_023465456.1:0-8772 GCF_013731165.1 Rhagoletis pomonella | reverse complement strand
CCGCATTAATAAAATTTAATAAAATCAACAATAATAATTTATGGCAGCCATTAATAAGAAATTTCGATTAATAGCTAATAATAAATGAGCTCAAGTAAAAGACGTATTTATTTATACATTTTAATAGAATTTAAAAAAAAAAACTAAAACCCAACTTTTTCTTCGGCTTATGAATTAATGTCTTTTCTTTAGTAAAAAATTCAAATAGGACATACCCAAGCGCACTTTACACAGTTGTTCCGCGATGCGTGGCGAAAGCCGGATTAAATCAATTGCGCTAATTGGAACGGAAACGTTGAATTTATAGCTACAGGGAAAACGAACTCGCCCGTTTTTATTGTTTGAGAATTATTATTATTATTTTTAATCCGCTGGGGTGTGGCATACCCCACCTCGTACACGGAAGGTTAAGGCTTAATATGCGTACATACATATATACACATGTATATGTATCTTTTTTATGTACATACATACACGATCAAAACTGAGTGCATGGTGATTTTTTTAACTAGCTACAATGATTTCAATTTAATTTTTGTGTTATTTTTTATAAAAATATTTTTAATGCTTTAACCAAACCAATATACATACATCACTTGCAAACTTAATACAAACTTTAGAAAAATTCAACAAATTTCCATCAAAACTTTGAACTTTCTAATCTAAATTCTTGGGGTAACTACACATGCCTCATGAAATTTTAGAAAAATGAGTGCAAGTTTTAAACAAGGATTGATTTTTTTAATTTTTGTGCAAACAGTCTTGCGCATTTTTTCACATTCTTGTTTGTATGGAAAAAAGTCATCAGCAGAAAAGTATCAAATATCTAAGCGATTTTTAGCCGAGTAAAACATGCACTTATTTTACAAAAAATTTATGAGCCAAACCCTCGGGCGTTTTTCCTGTCGGCCAGCATCTCACGCTCTTCGCACTCACGTATTTCGGCCTCTCTCTCTTCTTATTGCGGCAAATACGTCTAGCTTCCTTCTTCAGTTCCCTATAGCGGTCCCACATAGCACGCGTTGCGCCTGATTTCAGCGTGGCTCTGTAGGGGGCATCTTTTTTCTCTGCAGCTTTCTGACACTCTTCATCGTACCAGCTGTTCTTTCGAGCTCGCTGAAATCCGACTACTTTTTCGGGGGCGGTACTTAATGAGCGGGAAATGTAGTTCCACTGCTCGCGTATGTCGGTTTGATGAGGAGTGCTCTCAGAGAGCAGGTGTAAAGAGTCGAGTGGCGAATAAATAGGCCGTCTGATAGGATTTCAGCTTTCGGCATTAAGCTTTCCTTGCATTGTTGGGCGCACATTTTTTGCTGCGAAGAGGCAGATGCGTTTCTTAGCTGCAACAAGATAGTAGTCCGAGTCGATGTTTGGCCCTTTGAAGTATACGTACGTCTAAAACACTGCAAGCGTGCCTTCTGTCTATCACAACATGATCGATTTGGTTTCTCGTTTTTCGATCTGGAGACAGCCATGTAGCTTTATGGATATTTTTATACTGGAACCTAGTACTACATATTACCATGTTTCGGGCCCCGGCGAAGTCGATCAGCCTCAGTCCGATTAAAGAGTGATGAATTCAGATTAAAAAGTCTAAACTTTTGGTGGAAATTTGTTGAATTTTTCTGGAGCTGGTATTAACTTTGAAAGTTTTAATTAATTCAATGGTTTTGGTTAAACCATGAAAAATATTTTTATAAATAATAACAAAAAAAATTACTTAAAAAATATTGCACATATTAAAATAAATCACCATGCACTCAGTTTTGATCGGCAGTGTAACTTTTTTTGTTCAAATGATATTATCCATGGTTTTATGGTTTTAAATAGTACATTGTATAGTTAAATAAATACTTTCAACATTTACATCAAACTTGTTTACCTCTATTTGAAATTATAGATTACATGTTCCAAATTCAACTGTGACGGGTGACAAGTTGAGCATTAATAGGCAAATACACATTATTAGACAACTAAACTAACTTTAGTTCTCAAAAAATCGGATTTTACGAACACATGAAAGATTCTCCCATGGGATAATCCTTGATCGGACTCTCCATCTCCATTGTCTGTCTGAGTCATTGTAAGGTACCTTATTTTTAAATAGTATAAGGCTGTCACCTGTCAAACCGTATGAGAACTGTTTTTGCCCTGACAAATGAAGTAATGGTTTCTTTTTATCCCTGACAGCATAGCTTAAGTTTTGCCATCGCTCGAGTAACATATCTTCATGATTAGTTTTATCATCGGTGATCAAAAAGATTTATGATACATTTCAGATTAGCAGATAAGTAACGGTAGCAGTCCCTGGCCGAATTTGTTAAAATTTGTTAAACTATAAATTATGACGGGTGTGACATATGACTAGGGATGAAACGATACTTTTGAACCCAGTACTAAGTAGGTATCGAAAAACAAATACTCGTATCGAAACTCGATACTAAGGCAAATTTGGTTTCGGCAATTTTTCCTCTATTGCCAGCCAATAAATGCGACAAAGTCGATATAGTGCAATGAATACGCCCCAATTTCTTCACCAAAGTCGATGTAATGCGACATATACACGGCCCAACTGTCCGAGTGGAAGAGTGACTGGATGAATGTTTAGTATAGACGTTCCAACGCGATGTAAAGCTCACTGGGTAACTCTACGGGTTTGACGTGCATTAGCATGTGAAGAATATGAGCAAAATGCAAGGAAATACAAACGCAGAAAAGACTAGCCGGAAATACAAAAGGTAGTGGAGTCCAGCTCTGTTAATAAAGAATATAATGAAAGAAGAAAAAGATTGGGGTACAAAGTTGTTGATTAAAAAAAAATCTTGGAAAAACTGAAATATTCCAGAAAATTTAAAGGCCATCTTCGCATTTAGTCTGGAGAAAAGTAGGTGTCACATAGAAAAATTATTCCAGTTCGCAGTATCTAGATACTAGAAAATCTTTCATTTTTTAAGTGCTCTTAAGAATTTCTTCTAGTAAAATTTCATCCGTATCATTTTGTTTCTATACTCTTCACACTTCCAATTGTATGTGGAATTCTACCTGGTGAAGTAATCAAGAGACATTTTTACAATATTTGGCCCATAATTTTTAAACGCCTATATTCGTGGGGAGTACAACGAAAGAAGACTTTTTCTCATAAATATTTTAAGACCAAATTTTTTTTTAAACGAGATTAACCTTCTTGTAATTTTTCCCAATGAATTGTCTGTGTCAAATACCATTCATCATAGCTTGGAGTTTAGGATTCCCAGATAATGGTTAAGTTATGACATAAATTAAAAAAATTTAACTTATTTAGTTCACAGGGAATACCTACATAGCCCATAGTATCGATATGAAAAGGTAGGATAGATCCGATATTTTTTAGGTATCGATACTTTCTATCGATACTATTTCCAAGTAAAGTAAACCTGCATGGTATCGTTTCATCTCTACATGTGACGCGCTTGGCCAACATAATCGGTTCCTTTTTTCGAAAATAAAAGCATAATAATACTTATAGCAATTCGCACATATTCGCCTGTGTCATAGCGTTACCTTTGTCAGCTTTTTTACACTGTCCAAGATGTGTTTTCCTTCAGTAAATAATTTTTTGTGTATTTTGTCCCGGATTCCCGTGCGGAGATCACCGCACCCCCCTCTTCCCAACCTATCACCTTCCTCCCACTCCCTATCCTTTTCATCCCACCCAATCCAGGGTGTTACGCGGTCCGTGCCTATTGGGTTAGTTTGCAGCCGGGGGTTAAATTTTCTAGGCTGTATTATTACGGAGCCTACTCGACACCGGTCCGGCTCGGGCAGTAACGGTGGCCTTTCCAGGGGAAAGGGGCGCTACCCTGGTTGACTGGTCCTTTTCGCCCCACCACACCTCGAGTTCACCGCACTCTCCTTGTAGAGTAAAGTGGACGATTATGATACTGATATGCCTAAAATCGTCTCGGACCTTCCGAGAAAGAAGGTTTACTCCCCCAAATACCAAATCAACGAGGACGTTCTGCTTCGCTCCAGCCAGGAGACGGTGGCGGGGTCAGTCTCAAGCAGTACCAGCTATAGCACGCCCAACCACAGCCCCTCACAAACCCACAAAACCGGTGCAAGCCAACGCACGGGGGGATCGACAGCGGGGAACATCGATGCACCATCATCATCGGCAACTGCGAGCCAACTCAAGAGTGCAGGTCGCGTACCTGAGGCCTTATGCTTGTCTCTGGCGAGTCATCAGACGAACATGCCCCCATCAGGAAAAGCGACTCAGATGCCCACCAAATTGCCAACTTCCGGCCCCAATACCTTGAGACCACAGGCATCGGGGGCCAAATCTGCACTTCCGACAGCGGTAAATGGTAAGACCTACAGGAACGCTAAACTTATTTTAAAGAAGATTGAGCAGAATCAGGAAGGGGGCATCCTGAACGTACGCGATAACGACGACCGGAAAAAATACGAGGCTATCGTTGCCGCCTTTGACAGCAGCAAGGCTTCTAAGTCCAGCGTGGAGGCGGGCAAGGCGAGAAAACGCAACAAGTCGCGAGACGACACCTCCAACGCCCCGAAAAAAGTAAAGATGTGAGAGGCGTATCCCACCCCGTAGCGCACTGCCCACTGAAATACAGCGAAATAGTCAAAGACCGCCTTAGTGTCGCACTCATAGACGAGTCGTCTAATGGCGGCAAACCAGTCCTCGAAAAATGGCCAGAGATCGCAGTCCGGCTTTCGAGTTTGGCGATGGATAGTAACCCTAGCCAACCCCGAAGGCCCGATACCGTGATTCGATTCTGAAGAGGTCATCAGAGGTCATAGGGTGATCCGATGCGAGAACGAGTTCTCCAAGAAATTCCTGCGCAGGAGCATCACTGAGATCAGCGATGCTTCGTTGGGCTTAAAGCTGAAACTTATCCGAAGGACTTTCCGACGAGGCCGCGTGCCCGGATCTGGTTGCCCAACATGAGGATGGATAGCGTAAAACTTTTTCAATATATAGCCATATTGAATCCTCGTTTCCCTATAACAAACTGAAGTTTGAGGACACAAAATCAGTAAGCGAACCTGTACTATTTTTAATCACTAAGGAATCGACCAAGGTCATAGAGGAGCTAGGCTGCAGAATCCACTTCGGCGTGAGACACGCCAAAGTGAATATCTTCCGGGGCAAAGAACCTGACGACGACAAGGAAGACGGAGAACCGGTCCCGCAGTCAAACAATGACGGGGAACCGTCACCAGACCCTACTTGCAGCAACTCTACGATGGAGATGGAGGTGGCCGAGGAAGCCAGTAGTCTGGTCAGCCCGAACACAATCAATATTTAATAAGCAATGAGCAAGGTCGTACAGATTAACCTGAAGCATTCAGAATGCGCTTCAGGTAACCTGGGAGTCTTCCTAGAAGAGAATGACTATGGCCTTGCTATTATCCAAGAGCCCTGGATTCGAGATTCGACCATCAGGGGCCCTGGGAACGAAGTTTTTTATGTCAGCACTAATGGTAAGTCAAGAGCCTGCGTCCTGGCAAAAAAAGAATATAAAGAGTTTCTTTGTCCCTCTTACAGTACCGGGGATTTGGCAGTTGTAAGACTGTCGCAGCACAGAAGGCCTACGTTTGTTGTGTCCGCCTACTTCGCAAACACGGCAGAGAGACCCCTCCAGCGGAGGTAGAGGAACTAATAGCAGCAGCGACACAGCAACAAGCTGCGCTTGTGATTGGTGCGACGCCAACGCAAGACATTTCCTATGGGGAAGCGGTGAAACGAACGAATGGGGTGAGTTACTCTTTCATTTTAACATTAGCACTAAGCTGTCTGTATGCAATAGGGGGACGACTCCTACCTTCACCTTTCCGAATACGGAAAACTACGAAGGGAGGAAGTCCTCGATATCACATTATTACTAGAAAATACAAATTTTTGTTTCTTTTTGGTTGTTTGTGTTTCCGACAGGGTAGGAGTATGATGTATTGTGGAACGATTTTTCGTCATCCCTTGTCAAATTTGGGATTCATCATACATCATAAATTTTTGTGTTGACAACTGGGAAGTGTCCGATGAGAGCTCTTATTCTGACCATAAGTACATCACTTTAAGTTTCAATATTAATACGGAAATAATCAAATCATATCGCAACCCTAAGAAAACTAACTGCATTGAATTCGGCCGTATGGCTCGGGAGAAGCTTAGTTTGGCTCCTAGCCCACTGGTGAGCTCCATCAGCGAGGTTGAGGCCAGTCTGAGAGTCGTCGAGACTGCACTTCGGAATTCAATGAACAGGGCCTGCCCGCTACGATACTCAAGGAATTCATCTCCATCTTGGCGGAATAGTAATTTATCTAGACTAAGAAAAGAAACTAGGAGAATGTTCAACTCCTATTACAAATCTAAATCTTGGAAGCCATACCAAGATATTCTGAAAAAGTATAAAAGTAAGATTCGACGCTCAAAAAAAGCAGCATGGGAGAGCCACTGCGAGGCATTGGAGACCATAAAGGACACCGCCAGGCTGAGTAGGCTATTGGCGAAGGACTACTCCTGTCTGTCACTACTCCGTAGTGCAGACGATGTACCCACAGAATCTGTGGAAGACTCACTCAGGTTTCTTGTCAACACTCATTTTCCGGGTAATTCTGCCGAAGTGTTCAATCCACTTCCAAGAAGGTATGCTGGAGCTCAGCACATAGCAGACTCAATTATCACAAATCCTAAAATATCATGGGCGTTGATGGAATCATCCCGATCATATTGCAAACTGTGTGTAAAGGATGCATAGCCCTTAACTACGTCCCTCTGTCGTGGAGGCGAGTTAGAGTGGTTTTCATCCCAAAACCTGGTAGGCGAGGGCACGTCTACGCCAAATATTTTCGACCTATTAGCTTTACTTTCTTTTTTCTCAAAACGTTCGAGAGGGTTCTGGACGCACACGTCCGGGGGTTTTTCCACGGCGATGGCATGTCTGAAGCGCAGCATGCATATTTACGGGGACGATCTACTGAGACGCCGCTGCATGAGGTCGTGAGAACAGTCGATAGGTCTCTCGAATATAAGCAATATACTCTGGCAGCCTTCCTTGACATAGAAGGAGCTTTTAACAATGTTCGGGTAGAAGCTATCCAAAATCCCTTGAGCTCGCCGTCGAGGAGGCTATAAGTGCGCGGCTCATGGCGATTCTTCGCAGCAGAACGATTTCAGCTGAACTTGGAAGCTACACATTTACAAGAAACGTTAGTAGGGGCACTCCTAAAGGGGGAGTGATCTCTCCTATTTTATGGCTTAGCACCACCAACTCAGTACTACTTAAGCTCTACCAGGGGGGCGTAAAAGTAGTGGCCTATGCTGACGATGTAGTGAGTTTAATAACCGAGTTATTCCCATCTGTGGTGAGTAACATCATGGACGGAGCTTTAGCAAGGGTAAGCCGATGGGCCGAGCAATGTGGCCTAAGAGTGGACCCAGATAAAACATAATTAATTTTCTTTACATCCAGGAATAAGGTTCCAAGCTTTGAACTACCAAAGCTAAATGGACAAAACCTACGATTATCTTAACAAGCGAAGTATTTGGGAATCATACTGGATCCTAAGCTAAGTTAGAAAATAAATATTGAAGAGAGAGTAAAGAAAGGGAGCATCTCTCCCACTCCTATCAGCGACTTTTTGGGAAGACATGGGGTCTCAGTACAAAAATTGTACTCTGGATGTACACAGCGGTTGTACGTCCGATCTTATGCTACGGTTCTCTGGTATGCTGGACGGCCTTAAAGAACCAGTCAGTGCTATTACAAACCTATTTCCTATAGACCTTCACATAAGGCACACCGCATCACTATCGACTATAAGACCCAGAGAACTGGGTATTTGGAAAGAAAGAACGGTCGGGCATAGCAGTATAATTTCTGAGCTGAGGCTGGCTAGCGATTATATTCGACCTGAAGTAGAGTTTAACAGGCCTTTCGGGGTCATTCTTCCGTCAAGAGCCGACTGGGATGGGGAACTTGATATCTCTACCTGGACACATCAAATGTACACCGATGGCTCCAAAATGGAATGCGGAGTTGGAGCAGGTATTTACTCTGAGTCCTTGGGAGTAAAAATATCAATTCATCTGCCCGATTTTTCGAGTGTTTTTCAGGCAGAAGTATTCACTATAGCCGAAGGCTGTCGTCTCCTACAACGTAGTCGTTTACGTCACGGCGAGCGCGTAGCCATTTTCTTCGATAGCCAGGCGGCCATTAAGGCCTTGGCGTCTTTTGCAACAAGGTCGAATATAATCAAGGAGTGTAGGATGCTGCTAAATTCAGTAAGTAGTCAACTCGATATAGGTTTAGTCTGGGTCTCTGGTCATCGCAACATTCCCGGAAACGAGGCAGCGGAGGAGTAGCCGGGGAGGGTTCCACATTGGTGTCGATCGAGGACTGGATCTCATCCCGAATTGGAACCTTATATAGAGATATCTTTCTCCACAATCTCCAGAAATCGGATGAAAGGTGGCGCACTGCGGCAGGCTTCCCCATATCCAAACTCTTGTGGCCTGTGCACAACCCTGAGGGAACACACTACTTAATAAGTAAACCCATATCTGACGTTGCTAGGCTTATTGCGACTCTTACTGGGCATTGGCCGGTTGGTACCCACGCGAGAAGACTGGGAATCGCCTACAATGACTTCTGTAGAAGCTGCAGAGATGAGAACGAACAGGAGATAGTAGAACACCTACTTTGCAAATGTCCAGCTCTAATGAGGAGCAGAAACACCATGCTAGGAGCATATCACATCGTTACGAGA
>NW_023465455.1:0-8778 GCF_013731165.1 Rhagoletis pomonella | reverse complement strand
AAGATCTTCTCAGTTGCTTCGTTTCAGTGTGGTATTGAAAAACAAAAACAAAAATCATATTTTTTCAAACTTCATCTATAATTCCTCATGGCTTAAATTAATTTTTTCAACTACGCAAAAACTTTGAAATGCTAAGAATTCGCTAAACAGAGTATCTAACTCTATATCTTGTATGCAAAACGCTTTTGCAGTGTGAGTAAATTGTGAAAAAAGAATTGTAAGTTATTGGCAAAAGCCATTCGAATATTCAACTTTCTCGTTATTATACTGAAAGTTAGTTTCGAGATAACTAGCAACACCCGACAAAAAAACGTCAGCCTTCTTTTTAAATAATTAAACCTCCGACATATCGAGGGCTTATATTAAATACCCTCTATCTGCATTTTTCACAAAAATGAGATTCTAATATAAAAATCCATCTAAGACTTAACTGTCCTCGGTGATGTTAATGCTGACCTAGTATCACGCTTGACAGAAGAATTTACTTTTAAATTGCAAAGTCGGAATTAACACCAGTGCTGACAAATAAGACCCAGATGGGTTCTAACATCACAAAGTGGTTTTTGTGAAAATTGCAGATAGAGGCTATTGAATATAAGCCCACGGTATTAGGTTTGTTCCACAAGCTACTTGTAGAAAAACTCGAGCAAAGTTCACTCTGTGAGCGTATATCAAAGAAAATCTAAAACTTACTTGTGGAACGCGTATGTGTAACTCGAAGTTACTTCGAGTAGCTTATGGAACAAACCTATTATCGCAACTGGTACGTAACGACCCGGCGATATGCCCATAAAAGGATTGATATTTTTTTTGTATTAATTTCTTAGGCATATCAAACATTATCTGAAACACGTCAACTATAATTAAATCATCTTCTTACTTTTTACAGTAGAGTTTAAGGAAGTTACAACGTTATGTAAAAACCTTAAGAAAATCCTAAAGTTTTTTTTTTGTTTGAATTGGGCTGGCGAAAATCCTCCGCGAGGGTGCCGGCTGGAAATGGGCACAACAGAGCAATCTCGTGCGATCTCGGGAGGGGTCCAGCTAAGATCAGGGATCAGTGCTGTGTGCTTATGTGTTCTTTCATCACTATGCCATACGGAAATGGTCCTTGATCGTGGTCTGGGGGTAGGGGCTGGATCAAGGCGTTACGCGTACCGTACTGAGGATCAGCCTGGCTGGGAGCCCCTAAATATCCCAGTCGCTAACGGAGCCCTCTGGGAACCAGGCCGGACCCGGTTGCATTCTATGGCCTTACCCTGGGTTCTGCGGATCTCTGCCCGGGGCCGACGAACCCTTTCTCCGCGACTCGTGGGAATATGAGCGATACAAAGAAGAAAAATACAACCAAACAAAAAACAACAACAACAACAACGGAAATTGAGACCGGCACTCATAAAAAGTCGGAAGGGCAATTGCCCAGACACCATGGGGCCCATGCGATGCAGGGTCCCTGTACTAGCCATGATGTGGCCTACATCAGTGGAGAACGCAAGCCTCTGGCGATGCCGGGGTCTCGCGCATCCACAAAAGCGGAATGGAATAGGGTTGGAGAACCGAAACGGGATTTTCCTGGCACCAGTCAAGGCAAACCTGGCTTGCAGCTTGCAGCCCCAGGGGGCGCTAGAGCTGATGCGCGGACCCCGCCTCCCCCTACACCTACTGCTTTCACAAGGCCTGATGACAGGCCACCACCAATCGCAGCCATTTGTAAGCACCGGAAGGCTGCCATGAGGATCTTGAAGAGATCCGCTTTAACACCGGACCTGTGTAGCAGGGCGCTGGAAGAGATCCGGTCGGAAATAGCGTGGGCAATGACGATAGTGCCCGACTATCAGCTGCCGGTGCTCGGGAAAGCGCAACAGATCGATGGAAGTTGCGCAAAACAAGGCGAAGAGGGCCAAGACGCAAGGCCCCTCTTTCGCTGAGGTAGCCAAAATTCGGATCCTCCTGGGTGTGCTCGATGAGAACCAGGAAGACGAATTGGCACTTAGAGCTCATTGGAAATGGGTTAAAGCGGGATTGGCGAACATCTGCGTTAGCGAGCTTCGAGAGCACCCCGGACCACCTCCAATATGCCGGGACGCGGGTTGGTTCCAAGGCAACGTCAAGGTCGTCGCGTGTGATGACGAAAGGTCTGCGGGCCTGTACAAGAAGGCGATGGCCACACTGGGAGAGGTCTACCCCGGAGCGATGCTACTTCAAGGACATCCCATCCAGGCCTAGAGCAAGGGCATGGATACCGGCCAAACCGACCGAACCTGAGAGAGTGCTTGAGACTATAAGGCTCTTTAATCCCGAGTTACCCTCTCACAATTGGAAGGTGGTGCGACTGCAGCATAGCACAAAGGCGACTCGTCAGGCGGTCCTTCTGCTAAACAAGGAGTCGACGTAAACGCAGCAAGAGGCCACGAAGTTGAGCCGGAAGAAGACAATAGCGAGGATGAGGTGGTCGAGGAATCCAACCAGGCCAATCCGAAGGATGACCTGGCTGGTGGATACGCCTCATCTACATCCTCTCTGCGAGTCGACCATATCTTCCGGCAATACACAGAAGAGGAGCTGATGTCAGACGACGACGAGGCGAACTCAAGAGTGGTGGAGGGGGTGGGAAGGTGCGGCCAAGATGGTTCGCGTCCTCCAGATTAATCTTCACCACAGCAAAGCAGCGTCGGCTGCACCGCTGCTCCAGCGCTCAAAAGGGGCAGCAGACATCGCCCTCATCGAGGAGCCTTGGGTGATAGGGCATAGAATTTGCGGGCTGAAGTCGGCAGAGCACACTTTGATAAGTGGAGCTACCATAGGTAAACCGAGGGCCTGCATTCTTGTAAGTACCAAACTAAAAATATTGTTTCTTCCTCAGTTCAGTGACGAGGACACCACCACCGTCAGTCTGGAGGCGGACGGACGACAAATAAGGCTTGCCTCGAAGTATCTGGCACATGGCAGGCCTGTTCCAACCTTACCGGTCGAACAGTTGGTCGAGCGCTGGGACGGGGCCCTGATTTTAGGAGGTGATGCAAATGCACACCATAGCACATGGGGAAGCGGAGACATCAATGAACGGGTTTAGTCACTCTTTGAATGCATACTAAAATCTAACTTAGTTATAAGCAATAGGGGTAGCGAGCCTACCTTCATAACGAAGAGCAGAAGAGAGGTCCTGGATGTTACCCTCGTCTAAGAAGATGCGGAGGTTATGATCAGGAACTGGAGGGCGCTTGATGAGCATTCCTTCTCTGATCACCGCTTCATCCAATTCGACTTAGATGGGGTCCCGTCCAAGGTGCCTCCCAGAAGAAATCTAAAGAAAGCCGATTGGCATAAGTACAGAAAAGAGCTTGATAAGCGGCTCTAAAGAACCACACTAGCAATTCCAGGGAACTCTAGGGACCTAGATAGGCTGGCAAATTGTTTTACTGCGGCGTGTGGCAAAGCTGTGGATCAGGCCTGCCCCATGGTAAAGCCGAGAGGCAAAAAGAACCCACCCTGGTGGAGTTCAGAGATTGACGAGGCCCGCAAAAATTGTCGTAGAGCCTTCAATCTCGCAAAATCCTCGGGAGGCGATATGCAATGGGAAATCTATAAGTTAAACTTGAAAGATTACATGAAACTATTAAGGAAGAGCAAGACATCCTCATGGAGGAACTTATGCAGTGGTATGGAATCCGTTTCAGAAGGTTCTAGGCTCAGGAAGGTTCTCTCTAGTTCACCTCGTATCGCCTCGGGATGCTTGCTAAGATCCGACGGAGCGTGGACGGAAACTGGGGAGGAATCCCTGGACCATCTTCTGAGAACGCACTTTCCAGGCGCCACCGAGCAGCCACTAAACGAGCCAATATGAGAGAAAAGCGGTCAACAGGTTACGGTAGACCTTATCACCAAAGAAAAACTAATGTGGGCGATAGGATCCTTCAAGCCTTACAAATCTGCGGGTCCAAATGGTATTACACCGATTCAGCTGCAGCAATCTATGGAGCTAAGCTCAAAATGGCTGTATGCTATTTTTAAGGGAGTCCTCACTATTAACTACATTCCGGAGACCTGGCAAAAGTTAAGGGTTGTCTTCATTCCTAGAGCGGGAAGAACATCCCATACTAGCGCCAAAGATTTTAGACCTATTAGTCTATCATCTTTCCAGCTCAAGATAATGGAGCGACTGATTGAATCCTTTCTTAGGGAATCGGTTGCAGACAAACTTATGGCTTCGCAGCATGCCTATACGAAGGGGAAGTCCACCGAAACAGCACTACAACGAAATCGTGGCGCATATTGAGAAATCCCTTGCGATAAAGGAATACACCTTGATAGCATTCTTAGACATTGAGGGTGCTTTCAACAACATCACACCTGAAGCAATCACATCAGCTCTAACGGATCTGGGCATCGACTCACAGCTGGTGTCGCTTATACGACAGCTGCTAGTAGGCTGGGTCGTGCGAGCGGAACTGGCGGGGGTGTCGCTGGACAGACTCTCCCCCCTTTTATGGGTCATGGCGATAAATGAGTTATTGCAGACCCTGGAAGGGAGGGAGGCGCCAAGGTCATTGCGTATGCTGACGACCTTGCGGTGGTTGTGAGTGAAAAATTTCCACAAACTCTGTGTGACATTATGCAGGACAGACTAAGGTTAATCGAAAGATGGACCAGGAAGTACAAGATCCCCTCACTTCAGCTCCCTGCCATAGGAAATAAGATTCTGAAGCTAGGGGAGACCGCAAAATATCTAGGCGTAGTCCTGGACAAAAAGCTGAGCTGGGCGCAAAATATACAAGAGTGTGTTAAAAAAGCGACGGTAGCCCTCTACAGCTTTAAGGGGGCGATTGGGCGTAGCTGGGGGCTGTCCCCTAGCATCCTGTACTGGGTATACACGGTAGTTGTTAGGCCGATTCTATTACATGGGGTCTTGGTATGGTGGCCAAGTCTCAACAGGAAATCTACAACTGAAGCACTCCAAAAGGTGCAAAGAACTGCGATGCTCTGCATCTGTGGGGCTCTGCGCACAACTCCATCGTAGGCTATGTGCGTGCTGCTCGACATCTTGCCAATTGAAATTGTTGGGAAACATTCAGCAGGGTGTGCCGCCTTGAGGTTGAGGGAACTACCAGGCTGGATGGGCACTCAGGAAGGCCACATCGCAATCTTAAAGAACGTAAATATACCGGACACGGATTACTGTGCACCAAGGTTGAACTTTACAAAGAGGTATAGGATTTTCATTCCAGATAGAAAATTCTGGTCAGGAGGGGCTCCCGATGAAAACGGATCACTCCACATCTACACTGATGGCTCTAAGCTAGACGACAAGGTAGGAGGGGGGTCTTCTCAGCGCGGTTGGGGCTGGAAATATGTTTTCGCTTACCCAATCACTGCAGCGTCTTTCAAGCTGAGGTCGCTGCTATACAGGAAGGGGTTGAACACCTACGTACAAGAGAAGTCATTTATAACGATATCTTCATTTACTCAGACAGTCAGGCCGCACTCAAAGCGCTCGACTCCGTCACATGCAGTTCAAAAACCGTAGCAGACTGTCGCAGATCTCTAAACGAGATGGCTGAGCAGTCTGCGCTTCACTTGGTGTGGGTTCCGGGACACCGGAACATACCAGGCAATGAAAAGGCGGACGAACTTGCAAGAGAGGGCACATCCGGTCCACTTTCGCGGGCCTGGAAGGGATTAGGCAAGCGGCTCGCTACCTGCAAGCTCATTCTAAGGGATCTGTCTCTTAAACTAGCAAGGGACAGGTGGGATAGCCTCACCACTTGTAACAAGACGAAGCTTACATGGCCAAAATGGGACAAAAAGCGGACGAAGGATCTCCTCATGCTGAGCAGAAGGGACCTAGCCACAGCTGTGGGTCTGCTAACAGGCCATGTTGCTATCGGAAGGCACGCGGAGAGGTTAGGGATCCCCCATAACGATTTCTGCAGAAGCTGCAGAAATGAAGAAGAGCCAGAAACCTTGCGGCACCTGTTATGCGATTGCCCCGCACTTTGTAGAAGAAGACAAAAGTTTATGGGTTCAGGATTCTTTGAGGACCTAACCGACATCGCCGAAGTGGGCATACGCGAAATCCACACGATGGTTTGAGTAGGAGGGTTCTAACGATCCGCGTGGTATCACAACGGGCCCACAACCAAGGGCCTATGTGTGCTAGTGGGGTTACTGGCAGCCACTTCAACCTAACCTAACCTAACCTTGTTTGAATTAAAAATTCAGTACAAATCAGTACAAATTTTGAAAAATCAGACATTAGCGTGCTGATTGAAGAAATGAATAAAATCAGTACAAGAGTTGAAAAATCAGTACGTCTGGCAACCGAAATTATGGTTGTCACTGTGCCATGATTTTTTTTTAAATTTTTGTAAAGTTCTTACCACACTTACGATTACTATATATTTTGCTTCCATTTTTTTAAGATTTTCTAATTTAGTGTCTTAAAACTAAAAACAAAAGCACCTAAAACGCACCAAGCACCAAACTCAAAAATTTTCGCGTTTTGAATACCCACTAAATTTGGTGCGAAAAGCATAAATTTGGCAACAGTGAATGTAAAGAAAAGTATTTTATGACGTCAGCGATTGGGAGGATGCTGTCAAATCGACGAAGAGGGGGTTAGCGGTCCGCGAATGGCGCGACCTTTATTTTCTGGATCGTGAATGCGAATTGTACTGATTGTCAAAAATTATAGGGGTTTTCTCCAAATGTTGCAAAGCCATTGCACGTAGCACGGATTTCATAATTTGCAAACACACAACAACAAAATACATGAATACAACATTTCCTATCGCTGCAAAATATGGAACGTCGAAACTCATGTGCTAGTTGTTTTGTTGTTGCAATTGCTACATATTTCTCTCATTCCTCTCATCTCGCTCACTTAATTTTTTTTGCTGTCTCTTGTTATTGTATTTGCTACATAATTTCTCTGCTTGCTACCCATGCATGCTACCACTTTGCAATGGGGTGCTCCCGTACTCTTCGAAATTTGGAATAGTATTTTTGCATTTCGTGCAATCCGTGCATCGTACAAGACTTCGAGAATACCCCTATTGTGTTTGTTGCACAATCCTTCATATTTGTCATTATGCGTATAATTTTCTAGAGCAGTTTTTGTGCTCCCGCTGCCAACTTGTATGAATTCGTCTTTCGTAGTGTTACAGGAGCAATTGAAATTTTCGTTCCGGTGTTTCTTAAAGAAAGCCATAAGCGTAGCGACCGTTGGTTCAACTTGTTGGTGTTTTGCTCTAGATTGCACCGTGTGTGGGCCTGTTGAATGAATTTGTGTCTTGGTTGTATGAATAATAATAATAGATTGGCGCTTACACATATGTTAGTGTTTGGCCGAGCTTCTCCTCCGACTTGTGGCGTGCGCCTTAATGTTGTCACACAAAGTGGAGGGACCTACAGTTTTACGCCGACTCCGAACGGCGATTGTATTTTTATGAGAAGCTGTTTTTCATGGCAGAAATACACTCGGAGGTTTGCCATTGCCTGCCGAGGGAGGACCGCTGTTAAGAAAAAACCTTTTTTCTATATTTTTTGCGATGTTGCTTTGACCAGGGCTTGAACCCAGGCGCGCACTGCTTACGACTACACTACAGCGGCCGACTTGGTTGTATGAAAGATCAAAAAATTTGAATTTTCAGGCAAGTTGTACAACTCGTCGCTACATTAATGGTCATGTTGTACAAACTCATTCTATTTTGCGTTTATTTTGTTCACTAAATAACGCAAATTGGATAACTCAACCGAAATATTTACGTGCTTTCGTTGAATTTTATAAATGTAAGTCGAAACTATGAAATTGTTAAACTGAGATTTTACAAAGAGACTGCTCACAAAATTGCAAATTTTTTCGGCAAAACGTCGAACTTGATTGCGGATCGATCTGAACCAACGGTCGCAACGTTTAAGGGTTGCACAATGCCAAAATGATTTGTTTGTTGTAATTCATTCTGTCATTTACTACCATTATGCGTAGCAGGGGCCAACGCAGATAGGGGTTTTGGGGGTTCAAACCCTTCCTCCCCGAAATGCCCGCGGAAAATTTTAAGAATTCTCCTTTCATTTAGTTAGTTGCGTAAGCCAAGACACTACTCTTTTTATTTCCGTAAAAGTGTGCATTAATTTTCAAAAATCTGCAGATATAGTGACTTGAAATTTTGCTTTCAACTGGACTAAATAAATATTAGTGTTGATAGATAAGGTGGGGTGCAATAAGGCCATACCCAATAAAGCCATATTGGAAGTAAAGACATATTTTTTTGGTAATAAGGCCATAAATTCGATATGGCTTTATTTCGAATTACAATTGGTAATTAAGCCATATGGCTTTATTTCGCTATCAAATTTTTATTGTCATTCGTCCATAGACTGTCAACCTGTGCGGACGTGTTTTTTAATCGCTCCGCCGAGAAATTATTAATAATTCACGTAAATCAAAGAAAAAAAAAACAGAACCAACGCGAAAAGACAATACCAGGCATAAATAAGCTTTCTGCTTATTTGCATATAATTATAAATTACTTTTTCAGAATTTTCGCAATGCCGCGAATGTGCCAACATACAATAAAATAAAAGCAGCTCCGGCCCCACCGCGCTTACCGAATAGTAGTGAAACAAGCAACAAGTGCAGTGCAATAAACCTTACCGTAACAGAAGCTGACCAAAGCATTCAGCTGATCGACGAAATGCTTACTTTTCGTTCGTTTCCCCCACAAACAATGCTGATCGCGATAAATCGTTCTCTCCCTCCCCCAGACACCTTGGCATGCA
>NW_023465454.1:0-8778 GCF_013731165.1 Rhagoletis pomonella | reverse complement strand
AAGATCTTATTGTACTAATGAATTTGTTTAATAAATGAAATGAAAATATACACGTTTTTGCATGCCCGGGGTTTGCATGGCTTTTCATCGAAGCTAAGTCTTGTAGAGCTGGACTATCGGATGGGCCGTACTATGAAAGCCGACTAAGTTGGGGAATTGGGGGGGTGGCTAACTCTAGCCAACGAATGTAAAGAGAGTACCTTTTTTTCTCTCACTCTCTTCTTCACTGGGCGCCCAGTATCCTCCCCGAGGATTTATATCCATAGGGCATAGACTCCCACCGGGAGTCGTGGACTACCTGACATCCGCAATCACATAAGGATCGTCTTTTAGGAGTTTTGACGGGTTCTCCTTATCAAAATGTCTTCAATTAATTTCGGAGTTTTGACGAGTTTTCATTCTCAAAAATGTTTTCAATTCATATCTTTCTTGGGCCGCAAAGCCATAATGAATAGGAAAAATATACTCGTTTTTTGAAAGCCGCCGGACGGCTATAAACTCTAGCGATGTGCTGAGTCGGTACTTTTAAGTATTGATCGATATTCGGTACCGACTTAAAAAGTATCCAATACTTTCGATACTCAGTACCGAAACATTGGAATTTCAAATAAGAGTCCACAATACCCACAAATATGGAATAAAAGCTGTTTAGTGATCGTTAAAGTCATTAATCTATGGTTAAAGAAATGCATTTCGCCACATTGTTTGGATCTGAACGTTCTCGTCACTGGATTAATATCTGTCTCTGCAGCAGCCACAATGGAAATCGTAATAATATTACGAATTAATAATGTTGCCACAACAACTGGTATGACTGTGGCTATAAGTGCAAGAAGGGTGAAATACTGACATACACATCGCTCATATTTTGAAGAAGCATTGTCTTATTTGTACCTTTTTTATTTCAGGCGATGTCATATAATAGCAATAAATTTTTTTTCTCCAAACTTCAAAAGTATACCCATGTGGTCGGCTTATTAAGTTATGTGACATTTTGACCAGTTTTGGCTATTTTTCTGTTGTCTATTGATTGTGTATAATGTTTTGTATAAAAGTTTAGCACATTACGCAACCAGCACCACATAAATCCACATTTCAAACTTCGTACAAAATTTATAAAAATTAAACAAACTTTAACAATTACACCCAAAACTTCTAAACTTTTTATGCAGTTTTATAGCCCATTAAATTTTAGTAGGTTAAAGTGCAAATTTCAAGAAGATAGAAAATTGCGTTGGTTTTTAAACATTTTTTTGGCTGACGGTGTTGACCATTTTGTCCCATATAAAGTATGCTAGCCAATTACTTTTATATGGAGGAAAATGCCTAGGACCGTCAGCAAAAAAGAAAATTTTTAGAATCGATGCGATTTTCTAGCGTTTTAAAATTTGCAGTTTAACCTACTAAAATATAATGGGCTATAAAACTGTATACCTAAAATTTTTCTAAAAAATTTTATAAAAAGTTAAAAATTTTTAGATGTAATTGTTGAAGTTTGTTGAAGTTTTATAATTTTTGTAAAAAGGTTGAAATGTGGATTAATGTGGTGCTGGTTATGTAATGTGCTAGACTTTTCTAAAAAAATTATTAACATTAAATAAACAAAATAGAAGTAATCTAAACTGGTCAAAAAGTGCCTAAACTTAATCAGCTGACCACAAGTGTATATTTAATGACAAAGAGTTAATGTACCGAATCTGTATCGGGTACCGAAAAGAAAGTATTAGGTACCGCAATTTTCTTCAAGTATTGGGTACCGACAATTCACCACATCACTAATAAACTCGCGGCCAAGGCTGCGTTTCTTTATACATTCCGGATAATCCCATTTTACAGCCGGAATAAACAGAATGCGTTTGAAATATACGTCAACATAACATCAGGAACGTTCTAAAGAATAAATAAACAAAAAAGTTTATTCCAAACGTTCAGAATGAATAAAGAAATGCAGCCCAAGTGTCTTTTTCAGGACAGCATGCCCTGTATTCTTCTTAGCGGTGTTCAACTAGTGGAGGGCATGGTGTTAAGACCGACTAAGTTCGGGGGTAGGCTTCTCTGGCCTAAAACAATAGAGAATCACCGCAACACCGGACTTGAATTTTTTCCCAGAGTTTACTCGGTATAATTCTGACTTAAGCATACTTAGTTACGCCACCGGGATTGAGTTTCCCAGTCGAATATGCTAGGCAAACTCTGACCTAACTTTTATTTATTTTTACCAGAATTACGAAAACCACCCTGACTTACTGAAACCCCAGATTGAACATTTTAAAACATTAAATTCATTGTTTTACGAATACAAGAATGATAGGAGCCCGACTCAGCATTAACTAAATCAGTAGACTTATTGTTCCGGAGGCCGACTATACAAAACTGATCCACTCAGCATTACAAGCGAATACTGACGCGGAAAATAGTACAAGCGTGAAGTGAAGCAGGTTTGTTAGGGGTTACTGTTCGTCGCACAGAAATCTAAATATTTTATTCTTCGGCGTATAGTGCACCCGGTAATGTGTCAGAAAAATTCACCATCTAATATTGTCCACAGCATACGGCAACGCTAAAACTGCCAATGAGAGTCTGCCATCTTCAAAATTCTTAGCGGGGTTGCCACTACAGAGAGCATTACCGGCTAGCACATAAAAAGCCTAAAAGCGGAAAAGAGACGACAGCACTTTTAGACAAGTGACATAACAGGACTATCACGTGTCATGATCTCATTGGCGGCGCGAACTGCCGTTATAAAACTTCCGCGAAACTGCAGTTACAAAAATCACGCGAGACTCCCGTTACCAAATTGCACGTGATGTACAGATGACCCCCAAATGGAAAACATCGATATGCATGCAGCCGTTCATTATAAAATAAATCTCTTAACAAAATTTTTTACACTTTTCCTAACAAATAATTATTCTTTTTTTTTCTCAAAAGTTGCAAATATCATCCTTTCCGATTTTGTTTAGAATACTTAAAATAGATAGAAGCTTGGTAGCATTCCCTGGAACTAAATTTTCTAGGTTTTCCTGCAATAAAATAACTAATTAATAAATTTTAACGCCCTTATCTACTTTTACCAACGCGTAAATCGGTAATGTAATTCCAAAATCAACCAATGTATCCCTAATTTGCTTATAAATTTTAAGAAAAAACAAATAAACCCAGTCGGACTGCATGACATATCGATAACACTACGGCAAATCTAAAGTGGTATCAAATTCTACAACGCAATCTGCGAAAGGTATAAAACTCGCTGGCAACACCGCCATCGGACATTACATAGATTTCGCAATCGACAACCACCAGCTGCGTGCCAAGCAAAGTGAAAAATAAAAGAAGAAAAATTAAAATAATTATTTTGCAATTATTGCGAAATAGTCATCATATAAGGTTGTTATAGTTTCAAACCTTAACAACACGCTCATAAGAGCTATAACGTTCCGCGCCTTGAAGCCTAGTTTTGCTAGCGTGTATGGTGCCTCAGACACGAAGGCCTTTATTCGAGCTCACACTCAACTGTGTGCGTACGCAAAGCGTTCACATGTGAACGGCAAGTTTAGACGGATGTGGCATATTATGCATTTTAAATTAGTTTTTATTCTATAATTCTGCAAGATATTTTAATTCTCTATCTTTTCATGTCTCAACTATAGCAAAAAGTTGAGTAATAACGAAGATATTGGTCAAAATAAGAAACTCACGCTCACGCTCGCATTGAACTGTATCAGAGCTGTGTAATGATTGAATCAATTGAGTGTGCATTCTCATTTTTTTCGTTTCAAAAATGTGATTGTTTGATTTAAAAAATTTAACAACCACTCTTGAAATTGGTTACAAATTGTAAACACAAAATATGTAGTGTGTTATGGAATGGTTGACACCCATTCACATAGAGAATGTGAATGCAAAAAAAGAACTCAATCATGTATGATTGGACGTTTATGGGAATGCAATCTGTCAATATCATTCAGTACTAATACTACTTGTTGTATCAGGGTTGAAATTTTTGTACTCAAAATGTGAAACCAGAAGATTGCCATCTCCCTCAAAATAAGTAAACAAATAAATATTTGGTGCTAAAATATTTTTCTAAGTGTTTGGCCGAACTTCTGCTGAAACTTGAGGCATGAGTTCTGATTTTATAAGAAGAGTTTTCAAGGCAGAAATATACTCGAAGGTTTGCCATTGCGTGCCGAAGGACGACTGCAATTTTGGGTTATGATCTGACCAGGTATTTAACCATGGTCCTATGGAGTGGAAGTACGCACATGTAATCATTCTGCTACGGCGGCCGCCGTAAGTACATGCTATACATATCGTCGTTTAAAGTACAAAACCGCGTATCAAGAAAATGCAAAACCGCGTAATTGCATAAATTATTTTCTAGAGAGTAAAGTCACCCATATTTCAAAATGGTTATCTTTTTTATAAAGCAAACGTATTTCTGGCTAGTATATTTCAGGACGAATGGATAAGAATTGAGCCAAGAGCTTTTGTGAGCAAATCCAATTTTTGGCAGCCAATGTCAGTCACACGGTTTTGAAGAATGACGATACGCGGTTTTGTACTTTAAACGACGATATATATGTACACATATTAGATTATTTATTCTCAAAATGCATGAAAACTATAGTATGCTTGCAAACAATTAATAACATTTTGTGATAAACAGTTTTACAAATGTATTTGCACTTCAAATTTGTATTTTAATAAAGTATTAATTAAATAAATTATTATTGTAAATTATTATTTTAATAAATAGATATAAAGATATTTATACTTGGCAACTCTTGGACTTTTCTTCATTTGTAACAAATGACAGATGTATACAAAATAAAAAAATAATTGTATTTTTCAAATTTAAAGCAAACGGGCGTTCTTTACAAAAAAATGTAGTTAGAGATCGAATTGCGCATATTTTTTTTACAATATCAAGTGCCCACAAGAAGTGTTAAACCCATAAATAGCTTAAAAAACGCTTTCGAAAATTCGAAACGAGAGTGAAGTGCAGTGTTCAATTATGATCGAAATTGCAGGCAAAATTTGTGCGTATGTAATTAATGTTTTACTTATTTGAAGAAATGTTGCCCCTTGTCATTAAAAATAAGCAAACCAAGACCCCCGCGTCCCACTGGTTACATAATACTTGAATAGCCCCTTAATTAACATGTGTTTATTTTGAGAACGCACGGCCAGCTAAACAGGCATGTCTGAATCGAAAAAGGGCTGTGACTGGGTTTATGTAATTTGAAATTGTGTTGATGATTACTAATAATAATAGAAAGGCGCTTACATATCGACACAACTAAAAATTTCATATATTTCAGTAGAGCCAATTAAAGATTTTTTGTTTCGTAATTTAGCAATAATATGTCTTGGAACGTAATTATTCCGGATTATATGCAGTCATACTGTAAGCTTTCAAATTATGTATTTTTCTAAACCTGAAATTTTGAATTGCGCCGTTATTGTAGAGGACCATCGACATATGTTAGTGTTTGGCCGAGCTACTCCTCCGATTGTGGCATGCGCCTTGATGTTGTCGCACAAAGGGAAGGGACCTACAGTTTTACGCCGACTCCTGCCGGGGGCCGACCACTATTAAAAAACACATTTTCTTTTTTTTGTTGGCCGAAAATGGGCTCGGACGCTCACCCTGCGGAATGGTAATGCGCACTTCTAACCACTACACCACGGCGATCGCCTAATTAATTTTAATCATTAATCGCGATTAAACATTTATTCGTTAATTTTTAGTCATTCATAGACTAACATTTTGTCGACAATACTCGCATAAGATAGTCACAAATTTTCACAAAAGAGAAAAGTGATTTTCTTCAAAACTTTTGAATGACGTCTTGACTGAACTTACTAATTCGGAATTTCTACTATTACTTATAGAGTAGGCTATTCATAAAGTCTGGGTAATGAAATAAAAATTTTTCTATTTTAAGTTCCATAAATATAAGGAGACTTTTATTGTTTAATTTATTTTTTGCACATAAACTTGTATCTTGAACTTCTTTTTCCAAAAAGTGAGGGTGTCAAAATTTCAATAGATATCGGATGTACGGTAATTTTCCAAAGAGATCTCCTAACAGATAAGTTCATGAAAATTGTTCCAAACGAAAACTTAAAATTGATAAAAAAAAAATAATAACTAAATTTAACTAATTTATATTAGAGGTTTGAAGTTTATCCCACTGTAAGTATGAAATCTATCATCATATCAACAGCCTGACAATTAAGAAGATTGTGACGTTTCATGCTACCATACGCAATATCTTAAATCCTTCAAATTTTATTATTAACCTTTTGTTTGTTAAAAACATTTTCTTCTTAGATTCGAAACTTGATCAAGCAAAATTGCCTTTGTTTTTGACTAAGAGATGCTCAATAAGCTCAGAATTGTAGTTCTCATTTGCATACATAACAATAAATTATTAATTTTTGTTTCACACGAACTCCAATATTGAATAGTAAAATATATTTTAATCTTACCCAAATAAACAACGATTTAGTTCAATCGTCAACCACATATAGAGTATAGGGTGGTAATGTGTTAAAGTTTTAAAGTTTTTAAACGTAAAATGACGGCTAATACCTTTTTAAGCGTTTTGTAATTTAACCAAAACTCATTAGCATCCACTCAAGCAAGGAATTATTTACTTTTCAACATGCATTAGCAGAGTGCACTTCTATTTTGTTTACAATTTGGTTGTCAAACACACTACATCGGATCTTTTGACACATTTACCAGAATTTACCACCAGGTAGCTCTTGACAAAGAGATGACCTTACTTACTCTCTTATTTGTCCTCTCAGTTGCCAGAAAACCATGTACGATTTCCGGTAAAATCTGGAAATTCTGCTAAAAAATTTTAATTTCGGACTCATGCGGGTTTACAACTAAATAATATTGGGAATACTTTTGAGGTGTTTGAAGAGGGTTGCGACCTGTTTGAAACTAAATTTATTTATAATAATCATATTTTCGCCTTGACACTTTTGCTAAGTTTTGGCCGAGCTTCTCCTCCGATTTGTAGCGTGCGCCTTTGCTGTCACACAAATGGGAGGGACCTACAAACTTACGCCGACGCCGAACGGTGATACAATTTTTATGATGAGCTATTTTTTTATTAAAGACACTAAGATTTTTAAAATATTTTCACTAAAATTTTATCAACCTAAATGTAAAGCTTATGCGAAGTAGTTATCTAATTTAATGTAAATTTTAAACATTTTCAAGATAAAACATGAATTATATTTAAAACGTAAATGTTAATACAACTGTTTTATATATAATCCCAAACATATGATATAAAATCCCCTCTACCAAAAAACTTAAATTGGGTAACGCCGGTTTGAATTTTTACAATTGAGCAATTGTCAAAAATCTTCATTTTTATCAAAAAGTTATTTACCAGGGTGGCTTTGAACTAATGATTGGTACTGAGTTAAAGAATGCACACACATAAAAGATTGCAGCCTTTTCAATACTCATTCAGTGTTAAACCTTTTTTTGATTGGGCATTGGTTTTTTCAATCTTGCTATGAATATGTTGATGTGTGAATTCATAACTGCTTTGAGAGAATGGAAAATTCAAAAATTTTAAACCTCAATCCTAAGCGAAGAATAAGTAATGAAAACTGGATAGAAAAAAATTGTTGATTTAAAATTGAAAATGATTTCACACTTACACAGCTCTGAACTGTATATCAGGCTTTAGTTATCCAGGAGCAGACATCGACTAACAACTTGTTATGGTTTACTATCATCTTCAATTTTCAATTGCTCTAACATACTATGTCTTGCCATAGCATGCCATGATTACTTTCCGAACTCTACCTTAAAGAACACAGGCAAGGTGGCCACCCCGAACAGCCTTCCATTTCATTTTTGACAAATTACAATTGGAAAAATAACGGAACCAGTCCAATTGACGCAGTGCCCGTTGTTTGTCCAATTGGATACATAATTTCCCGCAGTGCAAGGGTATAAATTAGCTAGCAACCCCTTGATCATTCATTTTATGTCAAACCCGACAGCTACCGCAAGTAGAAAATAATAACAATTTAGCTGCTCGTTTCGGTGAAATTTTACAAGTGCCTATTAAAATAAACGAATAGAACGAATTTAAAACGCAGTGAAATTGTGCAAATCTCGCCAGGCTTCGGAAATTCTCATTTATGAATTACAGTGGTCGGTCAATAATAGTTTGGGGTTGTACTTCAAAAATTTTGTTGGTTCGTTAGTACGAATTATGCGTAAGGAACAGTATATGTTCATATTTCAACAAAATGTGCAAGATGTAGTGGAAAAAATGAGAGTTTCTGCTGAAAAATCACCCAAAACAGACTGCACATGTTCGCAAATACTGGATACAAAAGCAAAAAGTTGCTAATTTGAAATTACCTCCACAATCCGCGGACATGAATCTCATCGAGAATTTGCGAAATCAACTAAAAGCACAGCTTACTAAGTATCCAAGTCCGTCCAATGGAGTACATGAGCTGTGAAAGCAAACTGAGGATATATGGGAGGATGTACCTCCAGAATTTTTACAGAGATACAACAAAAAAAGCAAAAGGGTACTGAACATTGTGTTAATAGTTCTTTTTTTTTTCTGAAAATTTTAAAAAAGTTCTTAAGAGTATATGAATGCAAAACTGTAACATTTGCATTAATGTACATTTTTGTCTGCTGGTTTTATTAGGTTCTTTCCCTAACAATCCGGACCGGATCGGGTAATTAAAGAATAAGCGAAAAGTTTGCTCTCA
>NW_023465453.1:0-8781 GCF_013731165.1 Rhagoletis pomonella | reverse complement strand
AATGATTTGCAAGCGTTGCTCGTTAGTAAGTCTATTCATGATGAAATTTCAAAGCATACTGAGCATCTTTCTCTTTGACACCATGTCTGAAATCCCACGTGATCTGTCAAATACTAATGCATGAAAATCCTAACCTCAAAAAAATCACCCGTTATATTTGATAGGTCGCTGGTGTTCAAAAAGTGGCAAACTAAATAATTTGGTATTATTACTAGGTGTCTCCTGAAGAGCAACAGAGTTTTTCGATCGAAAAATATTGATTTTCAAGAATTCTATACCATTTACAAATACATGGAAAGCTTTGAGCGCTTTGAGCACTTTGAGCGGCCTCTAAATATATTTTGATTTCAAAATAAAAAAAGTAGAGGTATATTTTCTGCGATATGGAACCATACTAGGGGTGAGGGCATTAAAATTCCGACTTATTTATTTTTTTGATTACCCTAATGCTCATGCATATATCGCAATCAATCGTTGCCACTGTTCATATAATAAGTATGCATGTATTTGCATATGTAGGTATGTTGTTATTACAAATTGGTTATTTTTGTTTACCAGCAGGTTTGGGTGGGCAGTGAAGCTTCATTGCTTTGGTGATTGATCAAACAAGGCGCGTGATTTGTGACATTTGCTTTTTTTTAAATAAAAATTTTTGAAAAATTGGTATGTAAATACATACATAAGTATCTGTATATAGTACATATGCATGCAAGAGGTTGCTTGTACAACGATTTATCATAATTTATCAAAATCTTGCGGTGAAGTGTAGACAAGCATGCATACAATTTAGTTGACTAACGGTGACGAACTGGAACTTAAGTATTTTAGATAAAAAACAAATACGTAGGGATGACGTATTTTTGAATTAAATTTGGTCTTACAGTCTTCACATACGAGCACTTGTTGGATTGAAACTAATTTTTCTTTTATTTTATTCATTTCTTTCACAACAGCGGATCGTTGAGCAGGCAAGATGAAGTTCGCCGAGCATCTGTCGGCGCATATAACGCCGGAATGGCGCAAACAATATATCAACTATGAGGTATTTGATTTCACCAAATAAGCAAGTATAATACTTTTTTAACTTCCACACATTTTTTTTTCCTCTATTACAGGAAATGAAAGCCATGCTTTACATGGCCGTCGAAGAAGCGCCCGCTGTCGATAGCGTTGAAGATGAAGTACTTGAAAGACACTTTGCTAATTTCGATGAAAACTTCTTTCACTACTGCGATAAGGAATTGAAGAAAATCAATACATTCTATTCGGAAAAGTTAGCTGAGGCGACACGTAAATTCGCTACACTCAATGCCGAGCTGAAGACATGTATCGATGAGTCCGAACGTTCGGCGAAAAAATCGAAATCACTGAAGAAGCCAGGTTTGCCGCATCGTAAAGCTGCAGAATTGAAGCTGGCTTTTAGTGAATTTTACTTAAGCTTGATTCTACTACAAAACTATCAGAATTTAAATCATACAGGTTTTCGCAAGATTCTCAAGAAACACGATAAGGTAAAACTAGTGTTGGCAACCAACTGTACTATGGTCTGGCGACTACTATTTGCTGGCCAAAAGTTGACAAGTAACCAAATTGATTTGAAACATGGTGTTTGGGGGTTTTTGTTGTCGTTGATTTCGAATCTGATGTCAGATTTTTAAAATTCAAAATGGCGGATCCAATATGGCGACCAAATTTTATAATTTTCTCCTTTTCACCATAAGCTCATATGAATGCGGGGTTTTCGAGGTCGCTGATTTCGAATCTGATGACATATTTGAAATTCAAAATGGCCGATCCAATATGGCGACAAAATTTTCTATTTTTCTCCTTTTCACCAAAAACTTTTATGTACGGAGGTTTTCGAGGTAGCGATATCAGATTTTTTGCTCTTTCCTTGCAGTAGGTGTTATATTCTTCAGGGAGCACTCCTTTAATAACACTTTGCAGCAAAAAGCTTAAATCGGCGTTTTTTTGGAATCTTAGCTAACTACTTCTTTTCACATATCGAAAAGTACGGCAAAACACACGTAGAAGTTTTCTAAGAAAAAAGCCCATTATTCAAAAAAATGCAAAAAGTGCAACATGATTCAAAGCTTATAAACTCTTAATGAAACATTTTCATTGCCAAGCGTGAAGACCGCAAAATGCAGCCAATTTTTTATAGCTCTATTTAAAGTGGGATATTGTTACCCAAATTAGAGTCCATTCTGAAAATGAATTTTATTTTATTTAGCAAGCTATATTCTAGCTTTCTTTTTTTGGTTTATCAAAAAAATATTACCTCCATTATAATTTTCCATTTTATTTTTTGAAACATCTGTCACTCGAAGATTTATTTCAATTCGAACTAAAAGAATGCTGACTACGATAAATTATTATTTTTTACTTTTTGTGAAAATGTAAACTTTAACAGCTGGTATCTCATTGGAAAAGCTCTTTAAGAAAATAATGAGTATGTAATTTTTTTACTCTGGAGAATTGATTAGTGAAGGGACGAAAATAGATCGATTTATCGATACATTAAAAAATGACTTTTGGCCAGCAAATAGTAGATGTCAGATCATAGTGCACTGCAAAGTAAAAACGAATCTGCATGCTAAGTATGTATGAATAAATATGTAAATTACTTTTCTTACAGCTACTGCGCGTCGACACCGGTGCCAAGTGGCGTCAAGAATATGTTGAAGCTTCACACTTTTTCACCAATAAAGATATCGATAATATCATCAATGAAACCGAAACCACCGTGACGACGGAGTTAGAGGCTGGCGATCGCACACGCGCCATGAAACGCTTGCGTGTACCGCCACTTGGTGAACAACAGAGTCCGTGGACTACGTTTAAAGTGGGTCTCTTTTCGGGCAGCTTCATTGTGCTTGCTGTGGTGGTGGTGTTGTCGGGTGAGAAGAGATTTTTTAAATAATGATAAGGGATGCTTTCCAGCAATTGAATAATTTTTTATACAACATAGGTATAAGGCCTTCAAGTTTAGTTTAAATATCTCAAGGAATTTATCAAAAAACGAGAGTACTTTTGGCAACATTTCTTAAAACTCTTTTGCGAATTGTTTATGATATTAAAACTTCGACTAACCTTTTCAGGAAAGTCGGGTATACGCTACCGATATGACTCAGATTTTATTTCAGCAGTATTCGCCCAACTTTGGTTTGGGTTAGTTTAGATGCAGTGTAATTCGGGTTTTTACTTGACGAGTTGCTCGTTCACGACTGTTACGATTCGAGCCCAGTTTTGAACATCGGCACAGAAAGTGCCTAATTGAATCTTCTTCCCTCACATTGCCTCAGCTTTTGCCGTTTTTTTCATATTTAACTGCGATCATAATGACCTTGACATCTTAGAATGATCTATTGTGAGTTACGAATCATTTGAAACGGCCATAGAGCATTTAAGTTTTATAATATGATCACTATACGGGGTTTAATAGAGGTATTTGTGGTCATCTATTCAAAAGCCTCGTTTACTTCGATATTGCTATGCGCGGAAATCCTGAAAAGAGTTAAGTTGAAATGACCCTGAACAGATGGTTAAATCTTTTAGAAAAGGAGTTTTTAATTGTTCTTCCATTAAATCATAATTTTTTAGAAAAACTGGTCTAAGCTAGCGATGTGTATATATTAGGGGTGCCAATCCCGGCATCCCGGTGTTTTTCAGGTCTCGAAAATCCTGCTTTGCTTGTTTTAATTCAAGGATCCCGAAAAGTTTGAAATATTGAATTGAAAGTAAGAACTTGCTTATGATTTTTGAAGTATCATTTTTGTAAAATGTCGTTTTGGCATTCCTCAAACCGAAAAATATCCCAAATTCTTGAGATAACTATTTTCTGCTAATATTGGCATCCGTAGTATGCGCTATATGTATGTAAAGTGATACTTTTTTAATAAAAATTTTCACTATTTTCGTTTTAAAAAAAAACTATTATTTTCCATGTTTTTCATTGCTCTTTTTAAAATTTCTCTCTTTTAGCGATTTTTCACGACATTACCGGCGAAAATCTCAAAGTTACGTTCCGTTTGTATCGCGGTCCTCTACTCTTAATTGAATTTATTTTTCTCATCGGCGTAAATATATACGGTTGGCGGTCGTCAGGTGTCAATCATGTGCTTATCTTCGAATTAGATCCGCGTAATCATCTCTCCGAACAACATCTTATGGAATTATCTGCCATATTTGGCGTTATATGGACATTAAGTATGTTAAGCTTTTTATACAGCGCCAGCCTAAGCATCCCAGCATTCATAAATCCGCTTACACTCACTATTGTGATGGTGGCATTTTTGGTAAATCCATTTCATGTTTTCCACCATGATGCACGTTTCTGGTTATTGCGCATAACTGTAAGTTGAAGTGTATTTATGTCAGCAAAGCAAGCCTATGACGTAGACAATCTCGTTTTGTTTTATATAGGGTCGCATGGTAGCTGCACCTTTTTTTCATGTTGGTTTCGCCGATTTCTGGCTGGGTGATCAGTTGAATTCACTCACCACGGCATTGCTAGATTTCGAGTATCTGGTGTGTTTCTATTTTACTAATGGCAATTGGTTTGAGGCGCAAGATGCTACTGTGTGCATGGAAAAAGATTTTCTAATACGTCCGATATTTAATTGCTTGCCAGCTTGGTTCCGTTTTGCTCAATGTCTGCGGCGTTATCGTGACACGCGCGAAGCATTTCCTCATTTAGTCAACGCTGGAAAGTATTTCAGTACTTTTGCTGTGGTGATATTTGCAACGTTGAGAAGTTTTAATAATCGTGAGTATGAAATAATGGAATTTGAAAGGGAATAAGTGTTGCTACAAGCTAACACTAGGTGGCGTGCAGTCGAAGCTGAAATTGTGTCGACTTAATATGCAACGCAGATCTTTAAATTATTAAGCAACTTTTCAATTGAGTATTTCTTTGCTAAATATCTTTACAGGTTACTATTCAAGCACATTTGATAACCCCTACACTTGGCTATGGATTATAGCCTCGATTATATCCTCATGTTACGCCTATACTTGGGATATAAAGATGGATTGGGGTCTGTTCGATAAGAACGCGGGCGAGAACACATTTCTGCGCGAGGAAATTGTCTATTCCACAGTAAGTGCAAACATACAGTGAAGGAAAAATAAACAGTTAAATGTACTTTTTAATTTCCAAAGGGATTTTACTACTTCGCCATCATCGAAGATTTGGTGCTGCGTTTCCTTTGGGCCTTATCTTTTTACCTGACTGAAATGAAAATAGTTAGTGGTGATATTATGACATCTATTACTGGCATTTTGGAAGTATTCAGGTACATAAATCTATAGTAAATGTAATTTGTAGACCAATCTAAATAAGACACAACTTTTTAATTGGCCATCAGACGCTTCGTTTGGAACTTCTTCCGCCTGGAGAACGAGCATCTCAATAACTGTGGTAAATTCCGTGCCGTTCGTGATATTTCTATTGCACCAATCGATTCATCCGATCAAACACAAATATTGCGCATGATGGACGAGCCGGAAGGTGTTATTAATCGCTATACTAAAACGAATCGTCCGAAGCCGAAAAAATCGAAAGATCCTGAGAAACGTAGCTTACTGCAGCCACGCGGGTCAATGCAGGACCTCAGTATCGATATTGACGGCACGAAAAAGTTGTAAATTCACACATGTGCACTTTTTTTGTGCGGAAAAGTGTAGCAGCAGAACGAATTAGTTGCTTAAAAGTCTTTCGCTGCTATAGGCAGTGAAATGGATACTTCCATTGTGAAAACTGAAAACTGATAAGCAGATTAAGTGAAAACGTAAAACTTAGCCAATAAGCCATATTCATACTTGTTTGCCAGCAATTTTGTACACAAAACGTTTAGTTCAATTATTCTCTTGGGCATTAATTTAAGTACTTAAAGTAATAGTTAATTCTCGGTTTTTTTCTTTATTTTGTACCGCTGCTATTACATACATACATACATATGTACCTATCAGGCCAGCTAAATGTGAAGTGCAGTGAAATTCCCTTTTATTTTGAGCGTTCATTTTGTAAACATTCTACAATATTAGTGTAAACATATTCGGCAGTATTACTTATGTACGTAACATATATGTAATACTCCTATATTGGCAGTAAGAGCTAGTACCGTCCGAAAACACTACAGTACAGATATATCAATAAACACGTACGAAAGAAAAGGAACACATACGTTTATAAATAAACATGTACACAACACATATATAAAAAACGGCACTCAAGTACACAATACATTGACAAAAACGGTACTAGACTGTCTCGCTTTGATTTCGGAATGCTTACACATTGAGAAGTTAGCTTACTGCCAATATAGAAGTATTACATATATGGTACGTAATTACAAATAATTTTTCGTACTTACATATTTTGTAAAGTGTAGTTTTTTCTAGTACTAACAAATTCAAGAATAATGTGGTATGCATAATTAAAAAGACAAAATACTAAAACTATTTAGACTTGATATACACATATGCATATACATAGTACATGCTATTGTATGTATGAACTGAGACAACCGATTAGTTCTTGCTAACCCTAAACATTCCTCTAATTGGATTCCCTTCAAATGGTAAATATTTAGAAAAGTTTTATAAACGAAACAGCGAAAATCAAATTTGTGAAAACCCTTTGTTATCGTTTTTCTACGTAGAAAGCCTTAGGCGAATTTTCTGGCATAACTAAAATATTAGAAACTATATTCGCTCATTTTATTGATGAGCGATTTTAAAAATATTGTAAAACCCGAAGTAATATTGATCCTCCTTTGATTGTAAGCGTATAATATTTAGTTGAACGAATTATTCTAATATTAACACTTATAATACTAATAATAACTAACACATATACATACAATAAAATCGAAATTTATGAAATGAATTAAATTGTCTTTGTCTTCATGCACATGCAAATACATGAAATTTAACCCAACTGCCAGTTATACCCGTATTTGTAATGAAAACAGTTAACACCGTCGACTTTTAGGTGTTGCCACTTGTACTGCCAATACCCTTTGAGAATAAGGGGCATCCTGGTGGTGCGACTTGGCAACTCTTTTACGGCTGATTAGAGCCCCTCCTAAATAGAAACCAACCTTGAACAACATTATCCCCGAAAATCCCAGTTGGAATTCCCTACTACTTTCTTCTTTAAGGGCGAGGACCAGCTTGCCACCCCTATTGCGAATGTCGACTGGCAGTAGATAAACGACTATTAAGCGATTATCGATTAGCGATGCTATTGCGAGTGTCGCTTAGTCGCTCAATTAGCGACTGTGAATACTTTTTAATCGCTCATTCTTCTATTGCTGTTTTTTAGTCGTTGGAGTTTGCGTTTATAAAATTTACATAAGAAAGTGGTACTATAATGGATAAAAAGTAAGTCAATTGAACTGGAAGTTGTAAAAAATTGTGAAATATTCATATGCATGTATGTGTCTGAATTACAGATCAAAAATTATAAGCAACAAAAGGCAACTTGCGCGGTTGTTCGTACTGATGCAGGAGAGTGAAGACATAGGCAAAGGAATTTCCGGAACGAGTAGGGTAGGAAGCTGCGCTTCTATTGGAAAAGATGCATATACAATATTTCTTGTGCATATAACTCCGGCTACGCCATCCACAGTGTTTTTGCGCAGAACCAACATCAAAAGTTTATACAAAAAACTGCATAATTTATTAATTGACTAGTGCTCGGAAATTTGAAATCTTTATTTTAAATTAAAGTTGAATTCTTTCAATACACTTGTTATGTTATGTTAAAATTTTTAAAATCGGGTCACGCGTTTGGACACAAAAACCCAACATCATTGTACAAAAAACTTAACCGTACCGTATTTCTTAAACTTCCATAAAGTTTATTAATGAGGAAAACAGCTTTTCCTGCAAATCATGTAAAGCCTAAAAACTGTGAAGCATCGGGAACGCAACTTCTATTCATAAAACTCACACGTGTACATACACCTTCAAAGTCCAAGGGATCCGACGAATCTCGCAATTCCCTCCTTGCTTTAGCTAACTCTACTAATCTATTAGCTTCCGCATCATCTTCCTCATTACTAAACCATATTTCAACTGTGTCCATTTTTTAAATTTTATAATAAAAGCAATTATTTTAAAAATGATGTAAATAAAACACTCAAGAAACAAATGTAAACAAACAAACAGCTGTTTACAATTCTGTCAACCATTCACAATAGTACAAATTTTTATCGATCAAGTTACACAATAGCAAAATAAAAGATGATCGACTCGATCGACAAATTTCTATTCTACTGTCAGTCGACACTCGCAATAGGGGCCTGCGCGTCGGATATTGAGCGAACTTCATAGCTTGTCTAGCCCTGGTTATATCGGATGTGACAAAATTATGGATACTAATAAAAATGCTTAGAAGAGGTGTCGCGAGCCGTCTGTATTTATCCTGCCCAAGTAGGAATTTACCCTGCTGCTGTAACCAGAGCGAAGATGGGCTATGTCGTGCGTAGGGATGGCAAACAAATTTAATAATCGATTAACTAATCATATGATTATTCACAAACCGAAAAAAAAAATTAATTACAATAATTGAGAAATAATCGATTGATCGAATTTTTTAAAGGCATTGTTTTACAGTGAGTATTCACAAAAACACTTCCATAAAAAAATCTAATTCTTTTGTTAATTAGCCTTTAAAAAAAATAAAACGAGTATTTTTAGCGGCGATAATTATTTATTACTAGCAAATTCGAGGGTAGTTTGGGTCCAGTTCGGGACTGGTTCATGATTTTT
>NW_023465452.1:0-8782 GCF_013731165.1 Rhagoletis pomonella | reverse complement strand
AAAGACGAATGGTGAAACATACTCATCATTTTGCGAACTTGATTTTCGGTGAATATCTTTTTAACACAACCCAGCATTCTCTTTGTTTATAAGCACAATACTCTGTCTGTGTTTGGCAGTCTTTGACACACACTGCAGCTCTGTGAACCATAGAATTAGGGAAGCTATTTATTTAAATTAAAAACTATGTAAGATAAAATATGTAAACGTGTGCAATCAAACGTACATACTTAACTGGCTCGTTCACATACAATTGCTGAGCGCTATTATTAAGGGTTTCACTCGAAGGACTAATGAAATAAAACTGCTGAGTGCTATTATTCATAGTTTCACTGGAGGGACTAATGAAATATGGGACACGAGAGCTACATTTTAGTATTTTTAATTAGTGTTCAAATTTCACACTTACAATTCTTGCGAAAAAACCCCAGAATCTAAATTACTATGTAAAGCTTGGAAATTCCCAAACCAGAAAACCGTCCTATAATAAAAATTATGTTGTTAGTTTAGGGAATGTTTAGTTATTTTTATATATGTTAACACATTTCCAATTGGCTCACGCGTTTGGGCACGCTAAGTGAAAATCAAAATAAAATTAAACATCCCCTAATTTTCTTAAAACTCGCTTAATGATCTTACTCTGTTTGCACACAGCTCGTATCCTTCAGAAAACAGTCGCCAGCAGTGGGGAAAATATTGGCGATCTCAGCAGGTAAAGGTGGAGGATGTAGGACTGCTTCCGGCAACAAATGTGCCTTCTTCCCGACGTAAATAATGTTGGAATTCGAGATGTGATCACCACATATAAAGTCACTTGGCTTAAACTGCTTGTGGCAAACTCTGCTCCACGACACCCGCGGCCCTTGTCCCCGCTTGACCCGCTTAGTGCACAATGCACACTTTCCCATCTTTTCTTTGAATAATTTTTATTTTCGAATCACACAATTAAATTACACAAATTATTTTTCATCAATCACAAAAAAAATTTGACTTGCGAAAATAAACAAACAGAATGTAAACAAAACTATTCATTATGACAATCACGCACCAAACAGCTCAATTCGCCTTGAATCAGCTGATGAATCAACACCACCTTATATATATTCGCCTTGGCGGGGTCTGTGTATGTGCAATAACTTCCCATTTTTACAAAAAGAGTTGCCACATGATAAAAAATTAAATTCACATTATTTTTAAGTTAAATCAATTATAACAGTATGAGTATCGATCGAGTTTGTGATTTGAAAATATTTTTCAGAGGGTTGCCACCTTGTCACAAAGTTAGATTCAATATAAGCAATAGGTTAAATAAATTGCTTCAATGTGAATATAAAGCAAAATTGCTTAGAAGAAACTTTATTTCCAAACTGCATGTAGGAGTGTTGCCACCTGATTTTATAATTAAATTCAAATTGAATTGAGAGGATTAGATAATTTAAATATGTATCACAATACAAGTGTCAGACGAAAAAGGTTTAACGAGGTTTTGGTTTAAAAATAATTTGAACAGGATTGCCATCTGTTTGAAAAGTCAAACTAAATTAAATTATATGAAATACTGAAATATTGGCGTCAATCAAAAGAGTATTAAAAAAATCTAGTTTCTGCTTCTATAACATTAAAGGGGGTTTCCACCTGTGTAAAAAGTTAAACTCAAATTATTTAATAAGTCAAATGAATTATTAAAGTATGGGTATAAATTGGCATTCGTTAAAAATGTTTTTTTCTTAATTTTATTTAAGAGGGTTGCCATATGCTTTAGAAATTAAACTTAACTTGAATTAAGGGAATTAGATATACAATTTAATTATGTATCGCAATATGTGTGTCAGTCGAAAAAGGTTTAACAAGGTTTTGGTTTTAAAATATTTTGAATAAGGTTTCCACCTGTTTTAAAATAAGAATTTAATTATACCATGCATAAGTTTAATGAAATATTAAAACATGACCTGAAACGGAGGTGGTAAGATTAGTTTAAATGTTAATAATATTAAAGAGGGTTGTCACCTGTTTAAAAAGCTAAACTGAAATTATTTAATAAGTGAAAACAATTATTAAAAATATGGGTATCAAATGAAATGGGTCTAAAAAGGCTTTATTTCTGAGCTGTATTAAGGAGCGTTTTCACGTTAAAAATAAAGTTTAACTTAATTCATCAAGCACATAAAATATGTAGGTATCACAATATCAGACGCAAGCTGATGGTACATATGATTGAAGGTAATGTGGATCTGCTTCTCTATTGCTAAGTATTAACATTTTGCAATTCATATTGATTTAATAAATTCAATTCAATACAATCTAAAGGAATATTTCATGTACCGTTTTTACTTGAATGTGATCTTAATAATATCACGTATTCTACTTTTAAGTTTAGCGGCTGCAGGTCAAAACGAAGGCGCTGGACTGATCCTTTTTCTGAGTTTTATAAAAAGTTTTGTGATATAATTATTTTTTTTTGTTGGAATGAAAAGTTGAAAAAGATTACACACATTGTGAAAAATTTCATGTGTCAATAGTTGAGTGCGGCACTGTATATTAAATTGAAATATTAATAAATATTTATAGCTAAGCTTACAAGAATTAAATATTGCGTAAGAAATGCAAAAACTGCTATTCTGAATTTTTAGTTACTAAAAGAATCACTGATGTTATTTCTTATTGATCTCGCAATCTCCATATTGCGCGTCGGCGTAATAGTATGATCTTCGTGAACTTCAGGAAAATTTACCTCGACTTCGGCTTCGGGTATTTCGGCTACATTCGCTCTGAAATTAATGCAGATGTTGTGTAAGCAACATGTAACATTAGCAATTTGTGCTTCCTTTTTGGTTGTTGTTGTTTCCGTTGTTGTGTGCTTCTTTCTCTGGCGAGTAGTGTAGTTCTCGAGCACCAGGGATACATATCCACCTGTTTTTTAAAACCCCGTTTGTCCTCTCAATTATGTTGCGACATTTCGAATGTATTTCGTTGAACTTCATTTCTCCTTTGCCTGGCATCCGATAAGGAGTGATAAGCCATGGTTCCAACGGATATCCAGCATCACCTTAATACATGTAATTGAAAACGCATGGGCTACAGAACTGCATACCCGAAAATTTTATAAATATTCTGATTAAAAATTTAGAAAGTTTGATTACTTTTTTTTGCAATTTTTGCAGACTTTGAAGCTTTTATTTTTGTGGTTTCTGGTACAGATTGAATTATATTTTAAATGAAAATTATTGAAATTAAAAAAATAAACATAATTTGCAAGCAATATCATTTTGAATTTCGTTTCTAATTCGTTAAAGGCAGGTGTACATATGTATGTATCTGTGTTCATATGGAACAGTAGCTTATGTCGGGAAGCTGGCTTTTGTATAATGCAGCATTCGTAGCATACGATTGGAGGTTTTTTCCATATAAAAAAACTTTTGATCGTGTGTTATATGATAAGATATGATGATTATACCCTTCACAAAAAAAACTTCTAAAATATCAACGGTAATTTTTAACGACTTGAGACTTCCCCTTTCTTAGACTACAATTGAATGGGCTACAGAACTGCATACCCGAAAATTTTCTAAATATTCTGATTAAAAATTTGGAAATTTTGATGAAAATTTTTTGAAGTTTGATTAATTTTTTTTGCAATTTTTGCAAGCTTTGAAACTTATATTATTGTATTTCTGTTACAGATTGAATTATATTTTAAATGAAAATTATTAAAAAATAAAAAAATAATCGCAATTTGCAATCAATATCATTTTGAATTTCATTTCTAATTAGTTGAACGCAGGTGTATGTATATATAAAAGCTTAACGCTCTGACATTAAAAATTTTTACAGTGCTAAATTTTACCTTATAACCAGAAATTTCTTGGATGATTCGAAAATTCGGGTCAAAATGTGAACGTAAGTCGCTAACGTTCCAAATTAGCGAGTCATGACTAGCACCCGGATGAGAAGAATCGACGTAACGAATTTAATTCATAGTCCTTTAATTAAAAGTAATAATTTAAAATTTCCACATAAACGGTTTAAGAACGTACCAGCATAACATTCTAACTGTAACATCCTTTTCTGTTGTAGTACAGGTGAGTATTTTCGGATGGTGCAATTATTTTAACGTGTGTTCCATCAACACAACCGACAACAGCTGGAATTTTATGTTTAACATAAAAAGCAGTCGCAATTTTGCTTTTTTCTTCCGCTGTCACTGGAAACTGTACCCACCGTGGGCACAGATATGTCTCAAATATACGTAGCACGTCGGTGAGTGCTTTGCAGAAACTAGACTGCGCTAGTCCAACGTCGTGGTCTTCTCCCACACCTGTCGGGTAACCACCTTCCGAAAAAAAGCACAAACAGGCGCTCAACTTCATTATCGGTGTAACAGCAAACTGCTTCCTACCTGGTTGTGTATGTGTCATTACAAACGCCAGTTTACTCAACCTGAAGTACTTTTAAAATCTACGTATAGAAGTAGAAAACAAAATATTTAGTTGTTTTAACACATATTTTTTAACTCCTTTACTAACAAATGTTGAGGCAACTCCAAGGGGTTCATCAAGTCGCGGAGTTTCCTCCTCGCCACTCGTTGCGCATTGGTTTGTTGCTTTTCTGCTTCATTAATTTCTCTCACTAACATACTTAACGCTAAGATGTTCATTTTTAAGTTTCTGATTCGACCACAATTTTTAAAGTTTTGCCAAAACATGCAAAATCACAATGGTAAATTAACGAAAAATTGTCAACAAGCAAACAGCTGATTTCGAAAGATAGAAAGAGAAAAAATCCTACTCCTAAAAAATCCCTCTCCGAGACTGTTTAGAATTAGAGGAATTTTTCTCAGACGATTTTAAAATTCGCAAAGGAAAAATTCCGCGGGAATATTTAGGATTGGACTGATTATGTCTCAACTACCTACGCTAATTTTGAACCAAATCGGACCATAAATACGGGTTTTAAATATATTTCGACCCTGGCGCCATCTAGCGAGATCATTTTTCACACAAATGTTTCTGCCTACATAAGCAGTGTAACTCCCAAACATGTCTCTATAGCCCAAAATACAATAGCGCAGTAGCAGTGGCAGCGACAGTTTAAAATCAGCAGTTACTGCTAAAATTGGCAGTCACTGCCGCAGCAGTGTTGTCAGTGACTGGCTTTTTTGACATTACCTATTGTTTGTTTACATTTTTGTTGTTGCCTTTTAGGCTTCAGAGACATAAACAGAAGTTCGCTGCGTTTCATTTATGCCAAATTCAACATGCGAAGTTTGCTGCCATGAAGGCAGTGGCAGTGAATTTAGAATTTGGGCTAATCTGAGCAGTACTGCTAGCTGCCACTGCTGTATTGTGAGTCGCTTCATTGGACACCATACTTTCTAAAAACAGCTGATTTCGACAAACTGCCGCTGCCACTGTCACTGCTTTATTGTATTTTGGGCTTATGGTTTCCTCTGCCCTGCTGATTTCAAATTATTAAAGTGCAGCATTCGAAGCTGGCAACGATATTTTCGAGTTCACTCGGGTTTAGTGTTAGAAATTTTTTCGTATTCGTAGCATGCATTCGAATTCGTAGATTCAGTGATAGGCCTGAGTAAGAAATTACAGGAAATCGTTCCCGAACACGAAAATTTTCTCATTGGGAACACTTTTGAGAAAATAAGAGAGCAACTCTTCCCCGTCAGAAGTTACGAGATTTTGTCCGAAGCTTTTTTTCTGGAAAATTCATGATGTGTCTGTAGTAATATTTTAATTATTATTAAGAATTAAAAACCTTTTATTCCAAATGTGAAAGCCAGAATAATGAAAATTTTATTTTCCAAAAGAACAATATTCCAAAGAACATTCTATTTAAAACAAAGAACTTCATTTAACCATAAGCAAGTATTTCAAGTATAAAGTATATTCATACATAATATCAAATAAAAAACCACCACAAATACTCCCCCTCACAAATTATTTTAAAATATTTAAATTAATCAAAGTAAAGAAAAAGTAACGTGTTTGTTCCGCCTGGCATGTGTATTTGTGTTCTGTATGTGCTTTGATATGCATGTTTGATTCGGTCAATTGCTACATTTTCGGATTCACCATTTCTAAGAATTTTAAAAAAATTCGAATTTTTCTCAATGACTTCAAAAGGTCCTTCATAAGGATCATTTAAATTTGATTTAACTTTAATAGTTCGAAGTAGAAGATATTTAAATATTTTCAATTCATTTGGCATAAAACATTTGCCAGGACTGTTATGATGAGATAAATTTGAACGCGAATTTCTGAAATAAATTCTTAATCTTGCTAAAAATTCTGTATTATTAAAATCTTTTTGAGATTCAACAACAAACTCTCCAGGTAACCGTAAATTTTGTCCATAGACCATTTCCGAAGGGGTTGCTCCCAAATCTTTAAAACAGGAACGTAAACCCAACGAAACTATTGAAAGTTTATCTGACCAACTATCAGAATTACCACTCGCTAGAATTGAAGCTTTTAGCTGTCGATGCAAACACTATCATGCCATTTGCCTGGAGATGATATGTATTAGTTGTGATTAATTCACTTCCAATATATTTTGATAGTTCACGAAAAATATTTGAGGTAAATTGAACACCTTGATCACTTGATATATACGTCGGTACTCCAAAACGAGCCCCAACCGCCAAATAGGCGTAAGCGACAATATTGTTATGCGTTTTATAAGTAAACATGAACGTAATAAAATATTTTATATTTCAATACCACTAATTAGCGCTATTTTTACAATTCGCAATGATCTTAAAAATATTTGTAATGAAATGAGTTATATGCAAAAATATATTCCGATTTACTTCAATTAACTGGTATAAAATGTTAAATATATGGATCTAATTTTAATAATAATATTTATTACTTTCATCTACATTGCTTTTAAAGTATGTTTTTACGAGTTGTTGTAGTTTTCTTCAAATGTCTCTGGCAGACTATACATTTCTACCCTATTATAGGTTTATATTTTAATAAAATGGGATCAATTACTGAAGAATATATAAACCTCAATCAAACTATAGCACTGAATGTTTGAAAACAATTATTTGAATCAAATGATCAATAGTGAACGCACTCGAAGCGAATTTTGGAACACGATATAAAATATTATGCATATTAAGACTAATCCCGATATTTTACATCATCTTTTCATTAGAATCGGAACATATTTTTCTTTAAGAATTTTCAATAAAGAGGCATTCAAACATGCTAAATTTCTATGTAAGTATTTATCACAGGTAGTACGTATTCCTCGACTCCGGAATTTAATCCTCTTCAGTTGGAAGTTTTTACTTAAAATCTTTAAATATGTATCTTGATATTTTTTTTAGTAGAATGCGTACTAATTTTTCTAGCCTATTTTAAAAAGGGAGGACAGTCGGTTCTACGTAACCGGAACGACCAGAATGAGCATTGAAGTCGGTTGTATTTTTTGCATAAAATTACTTGTTATTTTAGAGATACAGTTTCGCTACTCTTTAGAGATTCTTCGACATAGTTATTTGTTCAGATTTCTCGGGATTTGTGTTATTCATTATTTTTCTTATTAGTCATTTATAGGTGTAGGACTTCCTGTGGGTGCTTTAAGATCCACTTTGTAAATATGTACATATAAAAACAATTGCGATATTTTATTTTATTTTAAATTATGAATTTATTTATTCGCGCAATTTTTATGTTTAATAGTTTTGAGTTCATTTTCTGGTTTTGTTTTATTCTTTTATTGCAAGCCTTAAACTTTTTACTTTAATATGTAATGGTGAAGATATGCCTCCTGCCTTTGTCCAGCACTTTATCTAAGTGCGAGAAATTTAGCAAATGCACGTAAAGGCAGAGTATACCTATAGGTATGCGGCTGTGTTGTCGCGATTCTCCAAAATCTTGTCAAAGGAGAATACATATTGGTGACTATAACAGAATACCATTTCAGCCACTGGCCACTCACTGAAGTTCGGTTGCCATCCGCAATCGACCCATAAAATCGGAATTGAATATGCCTTCATGTTCTGCAGCCTGATAAATATTTTGTAAATGTGTGCTCTGTCCGCTAAGGATTCCAGCCATGTCTAAAATATCGTATGTGAAGCCTGCGTCTGACTAACGATCGTCAAAGGCATGCCAGAAGATGTTCCATCAGCCTACATAGTTTTACGGCCATCATCTTCTTCGAGTGGTTTCTTCGATTCCAAAAAGTTTACAACCTGTTATCATGCGTGACTGATAAAAATTATAGGAGTTATTGTAACAGCTAATCTGTCATAGACTTTTTGGAACACTTGACGAGGTACTGCATCACATGTTTTAGTTGAAATAGCTGAAGTGTCGGCAAGCTGTTGGAATGCCGAGGAGATGGCGTTTGTCCAGATATCGAAATCATTTCACCGACGGCTTTGAGCAGTACTGCTGGTATATATTTAACAAGAACAGCAGTATTTGCGGCGTTTTGTTCTGCAGTAATAGCCTGCAATGATGACATATCCTATAATGTCGACGAACAAAGATATAAAATTGAAAATGACTAACCTTATTCAGAATTGCTAATCGCTGCTTTAGCTCAGTGGTGCACAGCGTTGGCAGAGCTCCCAATACAAGCGTAATATTATTGTATCTGAATGTGTGTACTCAGCAAAACAGCTCGCGCTTGTCATGCTTACAGCATGAAGTACAAACGCAAACTAGGGATGTTCCGATACAAGTAAATACGGGTACGTACTCGACACTTTTGTTTCGATACCAACTACTTTTTGTACTCACATCATTGTATC
>NW_023465451.1:0-8788 GCF_013731165.1 Rhagoletis pomonella | reverse complement strand
GAAGTAATTTTTTGCAAAAAAACCGACTTCAATTCTCATAAAAAAAATAATATATATATATATATACATATATACCATGATCCACTGATCGGATCTTAACCAGATTAGCAAAAAGAACTATTGAAATCGGTTCATGGTCCAAAGTTATGCGTTAACATACATAAGAAAAAATAAAAATAAAAATATTCCGACGAACTGATAACCTCCTCCTTTTTTAAGTCGGTTAAAAATAAGTGCAAGTTTCTGGTGTTGCCTTATAACTTGAGAACGGTTTCACCAAATTGAACACAATTGATACGGAATATTCGGGCTATCATGCAGATAGTTTATGTGAAGTTTTCCTGAATTCGGAAAAAGGGGCATGGCACCTCTAATCTTATATGTTTTAGCTTAGAACTTCAGAACAGCTTCACCGAATTCAACCAAATTTATATAGCATATTCGGGCCATGATGTAGATGGTTTGTGTGAAGTTGCCCAAATTTGGATAAGGGACGTGGCGCCCCTATTCTTATATATAAAAATAAGTGCATGTTTTTGGTGTGACCTCATAACTTGCGAACGGCTCACACCGGATTCAAACAAGTTTGTGCGGCATATTCGGGATATTATGCAGATGGTTTCTGTAAAGTATGCCGGAATTCGGAAAAGGGGGCGTGGCACCACCCATACTAACTAAAATATAAAAATAAGTGCACGTTTTTGGTGTTGCCTTATAACTTGAGAACGGCTTCACCAAATTTAACAAAATTTATACGGAATAAATATTCGGGCCATCTTGGAGATAGTTTATGTGAAGTTTTCCTGAATTCGGAAAAAGGGGCGTGGCACCTCTAATCTTATATATAAAAATTAGTGTTTTAGCTTATAACTCCTCTTCGGCTTCACCGAATTCAACCAAATTTATATAGCATATTCGGGCCATGATGCAGATAGTTTATGTGAAGTTTGCCCAAATTTGGATAAGTGGGCGTGGCACCCCTTCATATATATAAAAAGAAGTGCATGTTTTAGGTGTGACCTCATAACTTGAGAACGGTTTCACCGAATTCAACCAAATTTATGCAGCATATTCGGGGTATTATGCAGATGGTTTATGTAAAGTTTGCCCGAATTCGGAAAATGGGTCGTGGCACCACCCATACTAACTAGAATATAAAAATAAGTGCACGTTTTTGGTTTTGCCTTATAACTTGAGAACGGCTTCACCAAATTGAACAAAATTTATACGGAATATTCGGGCCATCTTGTAGATAGTTTATGTGAAGTTTTCCTGAATTCGGAAAAAGGGGCGTGGCACCTCTAATTTTATACATATATAAAAATAAGTGTTTTAGCTTATAACTTGAGAACGGCTTCATCGAATTTAACTAAATTTATATAGCACATTCGGGCCATGATGCAGATAATTTATGTGAAGTTCGCACAAATTTGGATAAGGGGCGTGACACCTCTATCTTATATATAAAAATAAGTGCACGTTTTTGGTGTTAGCTTATAACTTGTGAACGGCTTCACTGAATTCAACCAAATGTGTATGGCATATTTGCGCTGCCATGCAGATGGTTTGTGTGAAGTTTGCCCGAATTCGGAAATGAGGGTGTGGCACCTCCCATACTAACTAAAATTTTCATGTTGTATATCTCTTGAAATATTTGTGGTAGAGTACCGGAAATAGGTATAGAGATATATGAAATAACACCATACTCATGGAGAAAAACGGGCGGTATTGGAAAAGAGAGCGTGGCACCTCCCATCTTCTATCTATACATATATATAAAAATGTTGTGTTGTTGGCCTCAAAACTGGAGAACGGCTGAATAGATTTAAATATTTTTTTTCTGGATTGTTCGCTGTAATACCAGGATCATTTATGATGCAAAAATTTGGGGGGTCGTGTGAAATGTTAAATTCAATTAAATTTATAAAATAAATGAAATATTACAATATGGGTATCAAATTAATAAGGTTTAAGAACGTTTCCTGCTAAAAATTTTTTTGGGAGGGTTGCCACCTATTTACAAACTTGGACTAAGTTAAATTGATAAAGAAGCTTAAGAAAGATAACTGTTGAAAAGATTTTTTAGGAGGACTGCCACCTAATTGAAAATTTGAATTCAGTCAAATTGATGAAATAAATGAAATATTGCAATGTGGGTATTAAACTGAAGAGTTTAGGTGGGCTTGCAGTGAAAAGTATTTTTGAGGAGGATTGCCACCAGTTCAAAATTTTTACTCAATTAAATTTATAAAATAAATTTTATATTAGAATATGGGTAACAAACTAAGAGGTTTGAGAAAGATATCCGTTGGAAATATTTTAGGGAATGTTAGCGCCTATTGGACAAATTTAACTCAGCTAATTTGATGAAATAAATGAAATATTGCAATGTGGGTATCTAAATTTAATTGATCAAATAAATGATATACTGCAACATAGATCTTAAATTAGAGAGGTTTAAGAGAGATAACTGCTGGAAACAGTTTTGAAAATTGCCACCTATTTGAAAATTTTAACTCAGTTCAATTGATAAAATAAGTGAAATATTGCAATGTAGGTATCAAGCTTTATATATTTAAGAAGGCTTACTGCCTGAGGAGGGTTGCCACCTGTTTGAAATTTAACTAAATTTACTTGATACATTACATATTACAATGAAGGTATAATTTTAAAGAGGTTTGAGAAATATGACTATTGAAAATACTTTTGAGGGTTGCCAGTTCTTTGAAAATTTTAATTTAGTTAAAGTAATTAAATAAATGAAATCAAACTAAAGAGTTTTAAGAAGATGTACAGCCGAAAATATGTTTGACGAGGGTTGCAACCTGTTTGAAAATTTAACTCAGTAAATTGATAAAATAAATGAAATGTTACAATATGGGTACTAAACGATAGGTATTTTAGAAATCTTGATTTGGAAATATTTTCAATAAGATTACTTATATCTAAAAGTAAAGACTAAAAATATCGAAATTAAATGAAAAATTACATAGTTGGTTCCAAACGCATAGTGTTTGGAAAGCTTTACTAGATACATTTTTCTAAATTTTTCCACTTATCCAAAAGCCGAACAGTTCAAATTAAGAAGTAATTTTTAGCAAAAAAACCGACTTAAAAACAATATATATATATATATATATATATTTCATGATCCAATTATCGGATTAGTTTGGAACCATCTCTGAGACACTACCTTTCCGATGCAAAAAGAATTATCGAAATCGGTTGACGTGGTCCAAAGTTATGCGGTAACATACATAAAAAAAAATATTCCGACGAACCGATAACCTCCTCCTTTTGGAAGTCGGTTAAAAAAGAGTTTGCAACATATCTTCAAACGAAGTGATCATATTATCAACGAAGAGTTTGTATACAAATTACGCAATGAAAAAAATTAATAAAGAAGTACTAATACAAATGAAAAAATACTAAAAAGCATAACGTAAAAATATCCTATGAAAGCTGTTTAAAAAATCCCATGCCGATGACATCGACATCATCGGTAACAAAAACCTCGAAGTCTGTTCTTCGTTTGGACTGAATAGGCGATTCGGGAGAAAAGTTCCACCACGCACAAAAACCACACTCTATAAGTCACTCAGCCCGAGCTGGTGTATGGCGCAGAAATTTAAACAATACGAATATTCGATCAGGCGGCCTTTGGAGTATTCAAGACTTTAAAGCTAAGTGTACACGGTAGAGAAAAAACGCGAGATTTAGACAAAAATCTCGCTAGAGACGTGTAAACAATCAATAGAGCTCTACGAGAGACTCACCTACAAAGTCTATGTGAGTCTAGATCGAAAACTCTACGACAACTCTACGCTCTATTTAGCAAGCTATATAGACTTTGCTCTACGGAGACGTATAAATAGTAAAGTCTTGACAATGAACTTCATTACAGATTGTTAAATTTTGAAATGGCTACGACATTAAACCGTATATTCGATACAAGCACACTATTTTAGGTGCAATTAAAACGTAGCCAAATAATGTACCGGGAATCATCCTCTTATTTTCATTGGTATTTGGCTTTTCCGATAGCCTCCGTCCTTTGCAAAGGGGCATAATTATTGGTTGAAACCTAAGGGATATTCACAAATTGAGCAGGTGGTCTGGAACTCTGGCAATAGTTGTTGCTTGAGTTATCTGCTGTTTTGTCAGAGTGCCAGGCCACTTGCTCAACTTGGTGAATACATATATGTAATACTCCTATATTGGCAGTAAGAGCTAGTACCGTCCGAAAACACTACAGTACAGATATATCAGTAAACACGTACGAAAGAAAAGGAACACATACGTTTATAAATAAACATGTACACAACCCATATACAAAAACGGCACTCAAGTACATGATACATTGACAAAAACGGTACCAGACTGTCTCGCTTTGAATTCGGAATGCTTACACATTGAGAAGTTAGCTTACTGCCAATATAGAGGTATATACATATTAGGGCGGGTCGATTTAAAAATCGTGCTCTGTGAAAATCGTATTCTAGGGATCAAAATAAGAAACTTTGCCGAAGGAACCATACCTCTAAAACGAATTCTGATGTCCCCCAATTTGGGTCGAACTTTTGGGTAGGGGCAAATTTTGAAAAATCCCACTTTGACCCATTTAGAGTGCTCCAATCGAGTCCAAATGTCCTGCTTCGGAGGACGACCAATCTTCAAACACTCAACGCACTGCCGAAGACTACCAACGATGCCGTGTGTGCACCCGCCACCATTCACTACGAAGGTGCCCTATGTTTGTAGCCATGCAGCCGCAGCAACGCTTCTTGTTAGCCAGGGCGCATCACTATTGCACAAATTGCTTGGCGCTATCTCATGCCACGTTCGAATGCACATCGGCGGGTAAATGTAGAGTTTGCTCGCTACAGCACCACACCCTCTTGCACCGAAACAGTACCTCGGCAGGTTGCCGCGCTAGCTCGCACGCCGCGTCGCCGAACCCCAAACGACTTGTGCCGCCGATGCGACATGCTTCCCAACGTGGGGGATCAGGGCGCACCCCAACTCGCAACAAGCACCCTTCAACGGCTACGAACGTGGCGAACCGTAAAATCAGACAAACGGCAAATGGACTGCAAACAGCAACATATCGAGGCAAGGTCACCAAATTACTAGTGCATAAGGCGCTCAGAACTCTCCAGGAGCTGAAAGAAGCACTATCCGCTTAACGCGGCTAGGGCCGGCAGAATGTGCAAGCGAGCACTGCGGCCGGTTTGATAACACCTAACTTCGCCGTCACTCAATCGTTGGATTCCATGTATACGTATATTGAATGAATTTTTATAGTAACTTACCTTCTATAACAATTAACCTTCACGTCGCTCAATTGTTGGATTATATATATTTAATGAATTTTTTATATTAGCGTATCTTAAATTTGTGGCTATACCAACGCGAGCAACCTTAGTATACGCTTGTATTGAACCGTTTCTATTCTTGAATTTGTATTGAATTTGTAACCTGTTGACAGTCTAAACGCTATGTAATGATGAGTGTGTTTGCGGGTGGCAACGCAGGCGTTGTTAGCTCGCTACCATGCTCGCTACTTTACATGCACATCTCTATATGGTTTTGACATTTTAATTCTCTTTTTTGCACCTGAACTTATTGCATTCGCTTTCGGTATACGCCCGCTCTAAAATTGCTTATTGTAGCAAATACGAACAAAAATTGTGAAATAATTAGTAGATCGAAGTTAATAAACGCATTTCATTTGTAATTAAAGTCCGGTTTGGTAGTTTTCTTCTTTTCGCTTGCGCAGTTCTGTTTGACAGCCGCGATCGGTATTAAGTGTGACTTAATAATTTAGATCGCGCAGTACGTGTAAACGCAGTTCCTGCTTCGAGACCAACGCGTTCAAAGCCATCCCCAGATCCTCCGCTGAGCCATCGCCGGCGCCCGACATTGCCGCCTGCATCCGTTCGCCGATCGCCGCCTCACTTCTTCTACAGCTGCTCTTTGCCAACCTCACCCCGTAAGCCCAGGAACTACCCAGTGCCATATCTCCCACTCCGTTCAAGGAAGGAAGCGGACGAGCTTCCAAGTAGTAATAATGGATAAGCAGGAGTATTACAAAAGAATGAAGGAATCAATTCAAGAAGACAATTTCTCCGTTTCCAGTAAATCACCGCTTAACGCCATGGAAAAAAATGCCAAAATCGCTACGGACTCTATTTGCCAGGCCTTTGGTGTAAACAAATACCATTTAATTGTTTCAAATCCCTCCGATCCTTTGATGTATGGACTCCCAAAAGTTCATAAAAATAGAAGCAAAATGCGGAAAATCGTGTCGAACATAAATTCACCCCTTTCAAATATTGCCCGCTGGTTAGTGAAAGACTTAAAGAGATTTGGTTCCTTCGATGGTTACTCTGTAAAAAATTCATTGGATTTTGTAGACAAAGTGCGCGACATTGAAATTGAAAAAGATGAAATAATGATTTCCTTTGATGTTGAAGCACTTTTTCCGTCGATTCCAGTCGATACGGCCATTGAAGCAATTGAAAACCACTTGAATAAGTTCAGTATACCTGACGATAAGTTCAATGAAGGTGTTTTGCCACGAATTTGGCATAGATATGTGGACGATACTTTCGCCATAGTGAAAATATCCGACGTAGATAAAATACTCGGAACACTTAACAGCCGCTATCCGAGTATCAAATTCACTTTTGAAAAGGAAGACGAAAAAACAATTTCTCTTCCTTTTCTTGATATTCTTATTAAGCGAAAAGGAAAGAAACTTGAATTCGGCATTTATCGGAAGTCAACATCGACCACCCGATACATTACAAATGACTCCTATTGCACATATCAGCAAAAACTGTCCTCATTTAATTCAATGGTTTACAGACTCTGTTCCTTGCCATTGTCTGCACAAGACTATATGAAAGAATACAAACAAATAAAACACATCGATCAGCTGATAAGTAAACACTCCAATCAAATAAGACGGAACAAGGAGAGCACGCTTTTCTCACAAACTCACACCGCAAAGTCGTCTCAACTACAGCGTGTTTCATTGCCCTGCGTTCCCGCCATCACAAATACATTGAAGAACGGCTTCCAAAAATGTAATCTGCAAGTAGTTTACACAAACAACAACAAACTTAGAAATGCGCTTGGTTCAACCAAAGACAAATTGCCGACGGAAGAACAGAGCGGAGTCTACGAAGTAACCTGTTCGTATTGCAACTGCAAATATATTGGGCAGACAAGGAGGTCGCTACGTGCACGAATAGAACATCTACGTGCAGTAAAATTAAAAAAGATGGACAACGCTATCGCTGCACATGCATTTGACCATGAATCAATAATACAAGGTTCGATAAACTGACAGTTGTCCCTCTCGCACCGCTCCCTTCGCAGTGGCGCGTGTTGCTTCTTTGCTAATTTGCATGGAAACAGTGTAGCTTTGGTGTGAAATAGAAGTATCAGCTTTTGTGCAATATGTTTATTTGTATACGCACATGAGGCATATTTAACTGATGAAAACATAAACTGTTTTTGATGTTTACATCAATCTCATAGTAGTCTTATTTCAATTTTGAATCATTTTGCAGTTTTTATACAGCTAAATAGCACATAAATTACGTAATTCACTTTGATATATCAATATTCAGCCCTGTTCTGCATTTCGACTCGAATCGAAACTTTCTCCGTTTGGCAACTTTGATGAATGAAGAAACCTGAGACGCCACGATTTAACAATTTCATAGAGTTTTCCGTATATTGAATGTCACTAAACTACTAAACGGCTGGACCGATTTCGTTCATATTTGGAACATATTTCAGCACTTTGAAGAGAAATATTTCGACTAAAAATTTAATCGCTAGGTGGCGCTGGGGTCGGGATATTCATAAAAATTTTATTTACTTGCTGATTTGGCTCATATTTAGAAAACAATTTAGCCAATTTAAAAGAAATATTTGGACTTGGAACTTACACGATAGGTGGCCCTGTGGCCGAGACATCCCCAAAAATTATTTTACGCTAAGAGAAGGATATATCTAGTATATATTTGTGAAAGTATGTATGTATGTAAGTATGTGGCAGGTTGCAGTCTAAACGGACGAACAGAATCTAACAAAATTTTGACAGAGTATTGCCATGACACCTGAGTCTATAATAGGGTAAAAAAATTGGGATCCGACAAGGGGGCGTGGCACCTCCCATAGGCGTGAAATTTTTAATCAGCCATAACTTCCTGACCATAAGTCACATGAACTTGAAACTTGGTATGCAGACATGTCAATGGTAGATGCTTATAGGCCGGTGTATATAAACGAGTTTGTAAAAGGGGGCGTGGCACATCCCATATGCGTGGAATTGTTTATCAGCTTTAACTTCGGAACCATAAGTCACACGATCTTGAAATTTGGTATGCAGACATATCAATGGTAGGTGCTCATAGGAGGGTATATATAAACGAGTTTGCAAAAGGAGGCGTGGCACATCCCATAGGCGTGGAATTTTTTATCAGCTATAACGCCGGAACCATAAGTCCCAAGAACTTGAAATTAGGTATGCAGATATATCAATGGTAGGTGCTTATAGAAGGGTATATATAAACAAGTAAAAGGTGGCACATCCCATAGGCGTGGAATATTTTATCAGCTGTAACTTCGGAACCATTAGTCACACGAACTTGAAATGTGGTATGCGGACATATCAATGGTAGGTGATTTCACGAGGGTTTATATAACCGAGTTTGTAAAAGAGTGCGTGGCACATCCCGTATTCGAGGAAATTTTATCAGCTATAAATTCA
>NW_023465450.1:0-8789 GCF_013731165.1 Rhagoletis pomonella | reverse complement strand
GAAAACTACGCCACCAATGAAAAGGAGATGTTAGCTATTGTATGGGCATTAGATAATTTGAGATCATATTTGTACGGTTGCAAAAAGATAAGGATATATACTGATCACCAACCTTTAACCTTCTCCTTGAGCTGCCGCAATTATAATGCAAAATTAAAAAGGTGGAAGGCACGAATCGAGGAGTATAACTGCGAAATAATTTATAAGCCAGGGAAGGCTAACGTAGTTGCCGATGCTCTTTCACGTCTGAAGACCGAAGTTAACGCTTTAACGGATTCTGTGGTGGCTGAACCGTCAGAAAGCGAAATTGGAAACAATGATGAGGATGCTGCATCGGAGGCAACGATTCACTCCGCTGAACAAGATAATTCCGATCTGATACCGCATGTAGAGGTACCCATAAACGTCTTTAGGAATCAGCTGATATTTAGGGTGGGTCAAGAATCTCGATGCCATGAGCAACCGCATCATGGTTGCCGCAGATATTTTATTTCTTTACCAAACATCGATAGGTCGAACCTCATTCCAATTCTTAAAGAATGCCTTAACCCTAATGTCATAAATGGCATAAAAATCCCTGAGGAATTTATCCAACTGTTGCAAAACGTGTATACGGATAACTTCCACAGGTATAAAATCAGGATAACCCAGCGCCTAGTGGAAGATGTAACTATCCCAGACAGAATTTTCAATATAATCGAGGAAGAGCATCGCAGAGCACACCGGAATCCAAAGGAAAATCGGGAACAGGTTTTGGAAAAATACTACTTTCCAGGTATGTCAAAACAAATTAGGGATTATGTTAAGCAGTGCGAAGTCTGCAAGCTTAACAAATATGACAGGCACCCGGCTAAGCCTCATCTCCAACCGACACCAATTCCCAGCCACCCATGTGAGATTATCCACATGGATATTTTTGAAATCGAAAAACAGAAGTTCCTTAGTTGTATTGACAAATTTTCGAAATTTGCCAAACTGTTCCCTATCAAAAATAAGTCGTCCGTTTATATTAGAAGAAAACTTACCGATGTTTTACATTATTTTTCCGTGCCAAAAACCTTGGTCATGGACAACGAGAGGGGATTCCTAACTCCACTCGTTCTCAATTACATTAGGTCTCTCGGGATTGAAATCTACCAGACTCCTACACAACGGAGCGAGGCCAATGGCCAGGTAGAAAGGCTACATTCAACCTTGAGAGAAATTTATCGATGCTTGTCTAATGATTTTCCCAGGATGACTCCCAAGGAGAGGATAGCGATTGTCGTAGACAGATACAACAATACAATCCACTCCATAACCAAAAGAAAACCGGTGGATGTATTCTTCAATAGAACAGCTCGGATAAACTATCAAGGCCTGAGAGACTTTAGGGACCAAACGCACGAAAATATCAAGGCTCTCTTACTCCACGAACAGGAGAGTAGAAATGCGAGAAAGAATAAAACTCGCTCGCCCCCTCGGAACTTTAATAGCGGTGATGAATTATTCATCGCCAACAAACAAATAAAAGGTAAACAAAAGGCACTTTATAAAAAAGAAGCCGTTGCCGAGAACAGAAATGTTACCATTACCACGGAAAGTGGAAAAAAATTCCACAAAGTGGATGTAAAGAACGTAGTTATAAGATAACATTGGTCAAAAGGTTAATGAGAAGCTTAAAGATCATTAGAATCCGGAGGTCCGGATGCAAGCGTTAACGCGCCTGTAGCCGTTGAAGTTATAGTGGATCAATTCCTTTTTCCTCACTGGTGTGGGATAACTGATGCGGAGGGGTTCAACTCCCCCAAAATGATCTTCTGCTTACTTGCGTGAAGCCATCCGTGCCATGAGTAGGTCGTTTGCAATTATAAACGCTTACGAATGAAAGGGATCAACGCGGACCTTCCATAGTCAAGTTAACACCTATATTCCAATGCAAATGGAAAAAATATACGTCACAAAATATAAATTGCAAAATAAATGCAAGTATAAGCTGCGAAAAAGGCGGCAAATATGCGTAAAAAGAAGCGCCAAAAAATAAAAAAAAAAAACAATAAAAAAATAAATAAAAAAAATAATATAAAAAAAAGGGGAATGGAGATTCTCTCTCAAAAAAAAAAAGAAAAAGAAAAAATAATAATTTTCTTTTGCATGAAACCTACTAATAAATTAACGATTTTAAATTTTTCCATAACCAATAACACTAGTCGAATTAGAAACTTCCACTAATATAACCAAATACTTCACTACTGAGTTCCCAACTAATCGAAATAGGAAACCCTTTTTAACATAATAGACTCCACCAGCTTTTACTAATTCAACCTCCACTATGCAACTCGAATTAGGATAAGTTCCTAGAATATTCTTAAGAAATTTATTGTATGAATGAATGACTGTTTGAAATTTCATAGACTAGCCTAGCAAAATAGACACTAAGATGATACAATTTTTACTAACATTACTATAATTCATAGCATCTGCCTCTGCGCAACCGCGCACTCTTATGAGATATTTAAAATAGACTCACCACTGGCTTCTATACGAGATGGGTACGGTTGGATCATCGATGGGCACTTTAAGCTCATTCACATAATTGATCTGGAGCGCTATGACTTGGCAACGGCTCAACTGGAGCGTTCATTAAGCAACCTCAATGAAACAACAACAACAACAGAGGTACTACTGTTCCAACTTAACAGAATTCACATGCACTTAAACGAGCTAAGAGGGCACAAACTTGCGAGATCAAAGCGATCCATTAATTGGATAGGGTCTGCCTGGAAGTGGGTAGCCGGTTCACCAGATGCCACTGACTGGGATAAGGTCCTCAGCAACGAGAACTCCCTTAATCAAAATAATAACAGACAATACAAGGTAAACAATGCAATTTTCAAGAAAACTAGCGAATTATTGCAGAAGCTAAACACCATTGTGACGATCACAAATGACGTCGTTGAGCGGAGAATCAGGGAAAGGCTCGAACAGGATGTCCAAAACAAAATAACCATTCTGAAAGAAGACGTAAACGAGCTGATACGCGCCTGCCAAATGGCCAAGGCTGGCATCGTCAACAGCAACCTGCTAAGCAAGGAAGAAGTTAACCAGCTTGTTGGCGAGATCGACATCCTCCCATACAGTAATGCCATCGAAGCGATCGAGTATAGTAAACCCTCGATCTACACTAACAACACGCTATTGCTGTATGTTTTATCTCTGCCTAAAGTCACGGAAGAAAGATTCAACCATCTTATCACACGAGCTAATATTCGGAACGGCCATCGGATAGAATTGGCCTACAGAACTATCCTTGTAAGCAAACGGGAGACGTATGGCATAAAGGGAGATTGTTTGCACCTATCGTCTGCAATGGTATGCGAAAAGAAATCCTTGGACTTGCTACCGGAGGCCGGTTGTTTGGCGCGCCTCCTCAAAGGCGGAGAAACAAGTTGCCCTTACGTAACAAGCAACGTATCCACCATCGAAATAATCAAAGAGGATACAATTTTCCTGGACAATTTCGTTGGCACCATAAGTTCAGGTAAAACCACTGCTAATCTTAACGGTTCCTATATTCTCCAGGTAGACAATGAGACGGTAGTAATCAACAACCAGACGTATTCAAGCATTACCACCTCAGGAGTTCAGGTGCTCCCACCAATCCTAACTAGTGTCACGAACCACACCATGGCTTTAAACCTCGATCTGGTACATGGAATGGCAATAGACAACTTGAAAATATTGAAACTCCTTAAGTCTGAAACGAATTGGTTCATGCTATCCGAGGGATCAGGACTACTACTACTTATGATTCTAATTTGGTTCATCTGGAGAAAACTCACAGCAAAGATCCACTTACCCGAAATAAAAATTGAAAACCGCCTTAGTCGAAGGATCGAGAACCCCCCCTTCGCCATCCAATCTGCGGGACGCAGACATTTAAAGGGGGAGGAGTTAACACGCTGCGGCACCCAACATATTCCATTCCCACACTCTACTCGTACACGTGCCGCTGCATCAGCATAATTGCAGTCATACCGTATTGCAACCCAACGCCCCAATTCAAGGCCAATGATATTTCACCACATAACCTGTGGGAAACCAAGTTCATGATTAGTACCACGTACTAATGGTTACGCAACAAGAACCATACCAACAGAGCCAGACAGTAGCGTCAGCAAATTATGTTTCACACGATTGTGAAATACTTGCACATGCCCTCAGTGCATGTCAACCGTGGGAAGCCACGGCCTAAGCCAGCGTACCAAATACCGCGCACCTCAAGGCAGCAGAACGACAAGTCTATAAAAGGAAGCAGCACGCATCGAAGAGGCAGTTGCATGGTGGACTACTAACCCGCTTGTTCTATCTTGATAAATTACCTATCAATAAATTATTGTAGATCTAACCTTTCTTGTGTTTTCATTGTAGGGCAAGTTGGCCCTTTAATTTTTTTAGTGTTCAAGGACCCGGGGTCCTTTACTGGCGCCCGAGGCAGGGACCAGTAGTGAAGCTAATTGGAGTGAAGTGATAATTAAGTGGAAAAAAATAGCTAAACTAAAGCTATATTTAAAGAAAGGATTAAAAGCCAATAAGTGAAAAAATATTAGCTAAACAAAAGCTATATTTAAGCAAAAAGAATTAAAAGCCAATAAGCGAAAAAATATTAGCCAAACAAAAGCTATATTTAAGCAAAAAGAATTAAAAGCCAATAAGTGAAAAAATATTAGCTGAAATAAAGCTATATCTAAAAAAGAATCAAAAGCCAATACGTGAAAAAATTTAGCTAAATAAAGGCTATAAATTAGAGTGAACAATTAAATGTTAATCCTGGTTACGTGAGTAATATTTCTTGTTGTTTCCATATTTCTTCTCTTCCGTCTTCCAGGATGGATTCACTCCAGGTTACAGTTACAAATTTGACAGGTGCGGTGAATGCACTTATGGACCGATTAAATGGTCTGGAAAGGCGTGCATCGTGCTTGGACACACTCCAAAACAAAATCGCTTTGTTAGAAGCTGCTACCCCGGAGCGAGTAGCGGAAGAAGTTCCAGTTCAACCCCGAGCTCCAGCAACTGAGGCGGAATTAAGAGATATCTCGAGGCTTCCAGACTCCGTAAAGGAGCTACAGATTTTTAATGGTAATCCAACGATGTATGTGTCGTGGGTGCACGCTGTCGAAAGCATCCTTACGGATTTCGAGCCAGTGAAGAATAAGCCCATCTATCGGGCAATCCTACAACACGTTCGCCAAAAGAGACGAGGGCCGGCCGATACTGCCCTCATATCCTATAGTATTTTTGACACTGACTGGGCCGCCATGAAGGAATGTCTATCACTCCATTATGCGGACAAACGTGATATCAGCACCTTGGAGTACCAACTCCACCAACTCTCCCAAAAGGATTCACGGCTCGATGACTTCTACGGAGCCGTGAACCACCACTTTGCCCTAATAATTAATAAACTTAAAACTGAGAAATATTCTCAGGAGACAGTCCGAGTACTGATAGACACGTACAGGAACCGCGCGCTGGATGTTTTCATCCGCGGATTGAATGGGGATCTCTCGAAGATGCTCCTGGTTCAGCGCCCAAAGACTCTACCCGAAGCATATTCAAGGTGCCTCGAAATACAAAATACAAACTCGAGAAATTACACAGTGCATAATACGCGATTCAATAATCGCATTGTCGCACCGATGAACACCATGCCAGAACGCATGCATGGCCTAGAGGGCAACAAGGCACCTCCGCTACCACCAAGGACGACATACCGTCCCCAAGAGCGACGATATCCCTTCGAAAAACGAGGTGGGTACACTGCTCCAAAACGAGATCCTCCAACAACCTCTCAGCCACCCGTCGAGAAAATGGACGTAGACCAATCTACCCAGTCCCGTAAGGTAAACTACATGAATAGACCAAATCCTTTTAAACGAGGTGCAAGGTCAGACAATCTTCCGCGGAAACAGCAAAAGCTGTTCAACATAGAAACAGAGGGCACGAACGACGAAGTGAATAACTACCTACAGAATGCACAAGATGCACAGGAGGAGAATTTTTTATCCGACGGCCATCTAGCGTACCTTACATAGAGTACGTACTCCCTGACGGCCGCATCCTAGACTTTCTCATCGACACTGGTGCCAATAAAAATTTCATCAGCCGAACGATCGTAAAGCAAGGTAATGCGGTCGAAAACCCTTTCTCCGTAAGATCAGCTGGCGGAAATATTCTCTTAAAAGAAAAAATTAATTTAAACCTGTTTAAAGACATAAGTAGCGACTCCGAGACAACCTTCTTTGTGCTCCCAGGATTGACGTCATTTGACGGGATCATAGGAGACGACACACTTAGGGATATAGGTGCTATAGTTGATAGGAAATCGAACATCCTGAAGGTAAACGAACACAAAATTCCATTGAAAGCTCGCATATCTACGCAAGTAAACTATACGTTGTCTAAAGATCTCCCTCCTGACACAGAAGGAAAAGTGTGTAACCTTATTGATAAATTTAGCGATCTTTTCTTACCCCTAAACGGGACGGAATTAGTGGACACTTGCGTTCGAGCTGAAATCAAGACAACGACCCCTGAACCTATTTATAGCAAAAGCTATCCCTATCCTTCTTGTATGAGAGAAGAGGTCAACCGACAAGTTGACGAGTTGTTAGAAGAAGGAGTTATCCGACCTTCCAAGAGCCCATATAACTCTCCTATTTGGGTGGTTCCTAAAAAACCTAAGCCCGATGGGGAGAAACAGTACCGAATGGTAATAGATTACAAAAGGCTTAACGCTGTAACGATCCCCGACACCTACCCTTTTCCGGATATAAACGCTACCTTGTGTAGTCTTGGCAACTCTCGCTACTTCACAACCATTGATTTGACTTCTGGGTTCCATCAAATCCCTATGAAGGAATCCGACATACCAAAAACTGCTTTCTCAACGATGAATGGGAAGTATGAGTTTTTGAGATTGCCTTTCGGCCTTAAAAACGCACCGGCCATTTTTCAACGCATGATCGACGACGTACTGAAACAATATATCGGCAAAATCTGCTACGTTTACATAGACGATATCATTGTGTTTGGTAAGGATGTCGATGATCATTTGAAGAATGTCGAAATGGTATTTTCTCAACTGCTACGATCCAATCTTAAAGTGAATTTAGAAAAAACACATTTCCTGCAGACTGAGGTTGAATTTTTAGGGTACATCATAATCCCCGAAGGAGTTCGTCCTGATCCAAAAAAGGTCGAGGCCATGAACTCAATCTTGCCACCACGCAATTTGAAAGATCTAAAAAGTTTTTTGGGAATGACCTCCTACTATCGGAAGTTCATTCGGGACTATGCAAAAATAGCTAAGCCATTAACAAACCTAACGCGTGGGCAAAATGCACAAATAAGGGCCAGCGCATCAAGGAAGGTAGCAATACAACTTGACAGTGCCGCCTTGCAGGCCTTTACTGACCTGAAACGTGTGCTAACCTCTGCCGATGTTCTGTCATTTCCTGATTTCGGCAAGCCTTTTAACCTGACCACTGACGCATCGAACTACGCAATTGGTGCAGTTCTATCACAGGGGGATATGGGTACGGACAAACCAATTGCATATATTTCTCGTTCCCTAAACAGGACTGAGGAAAACTACGCCACCAATGAAAAGGAGATGTTAGCTATTGTATGGGCATTAGATAATTTGAGATCATATTTGTACGGTTGCAAAAAGATAAGGATATATACTGATCACCAACCTTTAACCTTCTCCTTGAGCTGCCGCAATTATAATGCAAAATTAAAAAGGTGGAAGGCACGAATCGAGGAGTATAACTGCGAAATAATTTATAAGCCAGGGAAGGCTAACGTAGTTGCCGATGCTCTTTCACGTCTGAAGACCGAAGTTAACGCTTTAACGGATTCTGTGGTGGCTGAACCGTCAGAAAGCGAAATTGGAAACAATGATGAGGATGCTGCATCGGAGGCAACGATTCACTCCGCTGAACAAGATAATTCCGATCTGATACCGCATGTAGAGGTACCCATAAACGTCTTTAGGAATCAGCTGATATTTAGGGTGGGTCAAGAATCTCGATGCCATGAGCAACCGCATCATGGTTGCCGCAGATATTTTATTTCTTTACCAAACATCGATAGGTCGAACCTCATTCCAATTCTTAAAGAATGCCTTAACCCTAATGTCATAAATGGCATAAAAATCCCTGAGGAATTTATCCAACTGTTGCAAAACGTGTATACGGATAACTTCCACAGGTATAAAATCAGGATAACCCAGCGCCTAGTGGAAGATGTAACTATCCCAGACAGAATTTTCAATATAATCGAGGAAGAGCATCGCAGAGCACACCGGAATCCAAAGGAAAATCGGGAACAGGTTTTGGAAAAATACTACTTTCCAGGTATGTCAAAACAAATTAGGGATTATGTTAAGCAGTGCGAAGTCTGCAAGCTTAACAAATATGACAGGCACCCGGCTAAGCCTCATCTCCAACCGACACCAATTCCCAGCCACCCATGTGAGATTATCCACATGGATATTTTTGAAATCGAAAAACAGAAGTTCCTTAGTTGTATTGACAAATTTTCGAAATTTGCCAAACTGTTCCCTATCAAAAATAAGTCGTCCGTTTATATTAGAAGAAAACTTACCGATGTTTTACATTATTTTTCCGTGCCAAAAACCTTGGTCATGGACAACGAGAGGGGATTCCTAACTCCACTCGTTCTCAATTACATTAGGTCTCTCGGGATTGAAATCTACCAGACTCCTACACAACGGAGCG
>NW_023465449.1:0-8791 GCF_013731165.1 Rhagoletis pomonella | reverse complement strand
GGATGTACTCAAGGAATTCCACAATGGTCCTAGTGGAGGGCACCTGGGAATCACGAAGACCCTGGAGAAGGTTAAGCAGAGGTTCTATTGGGTTGGTTGTCGGCAATCGGTCGCAGAGTGGATTGCTAACTGCGCGGAGTGTATTGCAGCTAAGGGGCCGAAATCCAGAAGTCATGGCCAGATGAAGCAATATAACTCAGGTGCACCTTTCGAGCGGATTGCCATGGATGTAGCCGGTCCATTTCCTATGAGCGCACAGGGAAACAAATACGTCCTTGTGGTTATGGACTACTTTAGCAAATGGCCGGAGGTATACCCGATTCCAAACCAGGAAGCTAAAACAGTAGCGGAGGTATTCACCTACAATTGGGTTGCGAGATACGGGGTACCTATAGAGCTGCACTCTGACCAGGGAAGAAGTTTTGAATCGGCGGTGTTCCAAGAGATGTGCCAGATACTGGGTATCCGAAAAACTCGAACAACGGCTGTTCATCCCCAATCAGATGGCATGGTGGAGCGGTCCAAGCGAACCCTGGAAGAGCATTTGCGGAAGGTCGTGGACAAAACTCAGAAAGATTGGGACAGTGCATGAAACAACGGGTAAAACTCCTGCAAGGGTAATCTTCTGCAGTGAGCTCCGTTTGCCTAGTGACCTGAAGTTTGGAGTAACTGGCGATGCAAGGAGAATTGGGAAAGAGACGTCCAACATCCTGGAAGAGGAGTTAAGAGAAATACATGCTCTTGTGAGGCAGCGAACTCAAATTATGAGTGATAAAATGAAGGCCAGATATGATAAGGCAATGAACTCCGAGGGTTTCCAAGAGGGAGACTTAGTGTTGCTGTACAATCCACAACGGAAGAAAGGATTGTCCCCAAAACTACAATGCAACTGGGAAGGACCGTATAAGGTCGTCAAACGGCTGAATGACGTAGTGTATCGAATCCAGACCATTGGGAGACCAAGAAACAAGATAAGGGTGGTCCACTTGGAAAGGTTTGCAGCGTTTGGAACAGCAAGTGTGTCTGATCGGGACGATCAGACTTAGGTGGAGGGCAGTGTGACGAATACTGCGAAGCGAACAACGAGAAATAGGCAGAATGTTCGAGGAATGACGTAGAATGTTCCACAAAGAGAAACGTCAAGTTGGATGAACACTGCGAACAGCGAGAGAAAGGGAATGAGCGATAAACTTCAGAACGTTCTACACCTTTTCCAATAGTATTTCAGAAAAACACAAATGTAAAAAAGGCCAAATGTGTGTCTGAAAACCTCACATTATATTCAGAAAACCTCAATTGATTTTCAGAAAAGGCCAAATGTGTTTCAGAAAACCTCAAATTATATTCAGAAAAACTCAAATAAAATTCAGAAAAGGCCGAATGAATCTCAGAAAACCCCAAATGTATTTCAGAAAACCCCAAATGTATTTCAGAAACCCTCAAATGAAATTCAGAAAAGGCCAAATGTATTTCAGAAAAACTCAATTGAAATTCCGAAAAACGCAAACGAAATTCAGAAAAGGGCAAATGAAATTCAGAAATCATTTCCAGAACACTTTTATCAATGGACTTTTTATAATCACTCTTATGGTGTTTTCGGTTCAATAAAAAGGTTGCCTTCTTATCCCCCTCTTCTTAGTGTTTGTGCGTAGAGGGCAAAGAGTAGGTTGTATTTTTCGGTAGAAACGAAATCGGCATTAGAAAACATAATGACTTATTAATTCATATCCCGATTAACCCCTCACCCACTTTTTGTAATGGAGTAAAACAGGATAACACTTGTAAAAAAGCATATTTATTTAAACGAAATGTTTTAAATTCCAACAGACATATCCCGCAAGGCCAAAGCATACAAAAAAACACCGATGAGTGCGAGATAGCACGAGCGCAATCCGCAGTAGTAACGCTTTCTTTCGCTTGGCGAATTATTTCTTCCAAGTATTGCAGTCTCGTTTCTACTATTCCCGGTCCGTCGATAGAAGGAATGCCCATATGAGTTTTGACATAACTTTTTATTTTTGCCCAAATATTCTCAATCGGATTGAACATGGGCGAGTATGGATCCAAGCGCAAAAAGGTGGGCGAACCGCTACTGCCAAACTTGCTCAAGTCTAGTATGACAGGGTGCATTGTCGCACACCAATACCAGATCTGACATTGTGTTGCCCATGCTCGTCCACTTGTCTAAAGGTATTGGCCCAATGCACGCTTGCTTTGCTTGCTTGGCTTTGAGAACTGTCAAACAATTTTTAAAATCTACTAAAATGTATGAAAGTTGGCCTAGTGGCAGCTTTACTTCACTTGCTTGAAGCGCTTTAAAGTATCGATTAGCCGAAATCTCTATTTGACAGCGCGCTGTAGGCTTTTGACAACTCTTGACATTTAAATTTTTCGCGTCGATTTTGCTTGTGTGCAGTTTTTATCGCGTTCTTCATCAATTTTAGGTAAAATAATTTATATTAAACAATTATTTGTTGCTAACAACATTATTTTTTCAGATACCTTGCTTTTTATCGTTCCGGCCACCAGATTCGTTGGTTTTCATAAAGTTTCATTTGCCTGTGCCACTTCCACCCGTGTTTATAAGGCGTAATATTCAACTGGAGGTAAAAGAGTTTATATTAAACAATTATTTGTTGCTAACAACATTATTTTTTTCAGATACCTTGCTTTTTATCGTTCCAGCCACCAGATTCGTTGGTTTTCATAAAGTTTCATTTGCCTGTGCCACTTCCACCCGTGTTTATAAGGCGTAATATTCAACTGGAGGTAAAAGAGTTTATATTAAACAATTATTTGTTATTAATAATATTATTTGTTGCTAACAACAATATTTTTTACAGATACCTTACTTTTTTATCGTTCCGGCTGCTGTATTATCCGATTCTTGTGTGTTGGTTGGTATATCGGAAGCTTTAGTGCAAGATGTTCGAAGAAAAACTTATAGCAGAGATTGAAAAACACAACTGCTTGTGGGACAAACGACAGCTTAGTTACCGCGATCGGGTGAAGAAAGATTTGGCTTGGCGAAATGTAGCTGCTGCTGTGGGACATCCTGGTTAGTATAGAGTTTTTCAAACATATAGCAGTTTTGTAATAGGACGAACCAAATTATAACAAATTTGTGACGAATAATTGTGACGAATACTATATTTTTACTTTACAGAGGAAAACTGCCGAAAGCGATGGAAATCGTTAAGAGACCGATATGGAATAGAATTGAAGGTTGATCAACAACCTAACGGAAGTGCTGCGTCGTTTAGACGAGCTTGGCCATATTACGAAGCTATGTTGTTTTTGAAAGACACGGTCACGCCCAGACAGTAAGTGTACTTTACATTTGTACAACAAGTATTTATATTTTAAATTGTAATTTATATGTACATATTTTAAGGACAACAACAAACATCGTCTCCCAAACGCCAGAAGTTCTCGGACAAGAACCAGATATACTGGATACTTCCTTTGGATTCCAAATAGGCGAGAGTGGGAACATTATAATAGAAGAGCAAGAAACCACTGCCCCAACGCCGGCTAAGAGACAAAAGAAAAAAAACGATGAGAACGCCGCCTTTAACGATCTAGTCAACGAAGTAAGTCAGTTTGTGGATAGTCAAAAAAAAACACACAACAATATCTTGGGTGCGATTGGCGAAGTGTTTGAGAAGGTGCCAGAAGAGAGCCGCCTAGATTTTCAAATGGACGTACTTCAATACGTCTATGCTCAATATAAAAATTATAAAAATTGAATTTACGAAATTTAAAAATTTAAATGACATCCAGTTTGAATTCAATTTTGCGAACTTTATATGTAATCTAATTTAGTATGAAATCTGATTTTGATTTTGCGAATTAAATATGTAATCGAATTTAATATGCAATCTCACAGAAAATGCTTGCTATAATTTCATTGTTTCTAATCAAACACAATTGTACATTTTTTTAAGAAAATATTCAGGATATTATTCCAAACGCGTGGTTTTCGATGCAAGTTTACGAGGCTTACGCGGTTACGAGACATTTAAATAAATAACCTGGATATTTTTTTTATAAAAAAATGTACAATTGTGTTTGATTAGAAACAATGAAATTGTAGCAAGCATTTTCGGTGAGATTGCATATTAAATTCGATTACATATTAAATTAGATTACATATTAAGTTCGCAAAATTGAAATCAAACTGGATGTCATTTAAATTTTTAAATTTCCTAAATTCAATTTTTATAATTTTTACATTGAGCATGTTTCGTTGTGAAAATGCACTGAAATATGTAAATGCAAGATCCTATGGACAAGATCCTGAACAGCCCTATTATTTAAAATACTAAAAAGTAGACTGTTTGTAACAACTTTTGTTTTATAAATAGGCAATACTTAAGTACCTTAAAAAGAAACATATTACTTAAAAGACTAAGAAGTATATTGTTTGTAATTCACTTTTGGTTTATAAATAGGCAATACTTAAGTACCTTAAAAAGAAACATATTACTTAAAAGACTAAGAAGTATATTGTTTGTAATTCACTTTTGTTTTATAAATACGCCATATTTACAGTGGTCGAAAAAATTATAGTCGCACCATATTTGACAAGTTTTAAATTTTTTTTTAAAATTTAGTAAATTTTTCATAAAAATATAGTTAATTCTTTAACAAAGCCCGTGTAAAAAATTCCGTTTTATAAAAAAGTCAAAATTAAAAAATAATATGTTAAAACTTGTCAAATATAGTGGGGCTATAATTTGTTTGCCCACTGTATGTACCTTAAAAAGAAACAAAACAATTAAAAGACTGAAAGGTATATTGTTTGTAACCACTATACTGTTTAAAACGGTTTTAACTTAAAAGACTGAATGAAATATATGTTATGTTAACGCCATACTTACCTTGAACAAAAATTAATTTAAAAACCTGAAAGATGTGACGACATTTAAAACATTACCAATAAGTGCCCTCATACTGTGAGTTCAAATTTTTGTTTTCTATCTTAAATAATAAAAACAAAGCATATTCAGTGAGTAGTAATTATTTAAATTTTATTGTTAAAAAGATGTGTCTTCAGAGCATCCCTTAAATCATAATTATTTGAACTGGTGAGTGGCGCAGCCAAATGCAGCTTCACCAAAACCGGAACGATAAAAAAGCAAGGTATCTGTAAAAAATAATGTTCTTAGTAACAAATAATTGTTTAATAACATATATTTTAACTAAAATTCACAATTATACTTGCTGGCACAACAAAGAATGGCGGGTATATTTGCGCGCATTGAAAATCAGCTGACTACTATGACAGCGTTCAAAGCTACCATTAGGCCATAAAGCCTTCAAAGTAAAGCAAAGCAAACTAAAGTAAGCAAAGCAAGCAAAGCAAGCGTGCATTGGGCCAATACCTTAAGAGCTCTTTCACCCACTCACCCGCGCTCTCCTTCTTGAACGACCCGCGTCGTGTCTCCATGCACAACACACCGGAAAGCTATGCACATTTGTATCTTTAATTCAAAACTGTGTACTTAATTGGAAGATTATTTATGTAAAGTGTAAGAAAACAGTTTGGAAATATACAAGTGGATTTTTCTGAAATACATTTGTGTTTTTCTGAATTTCAATTGTGTTTTTCTGAAATACATTTGGGGTTGTCTGAAATACATTTTGCTTTTTCTGAATTTCATTTGAGTTTTTCTGAAATATATTTGGGATTTTTTGAAATACATTTGGGGTTTTCTGAAATTCATTTGGCCTTTTCTGATTTTCAGTTGAGGTTTTCTGAATATAATTTGAGGTTTTCTGAAACACCTTTGGCCTTTTCTGAAAATCAATTGAGGTTTTCTGAATATCATTTGAGGTTTTCTGAAACACATTTGGCATTTTCTGAAAATTAATTGAGATTTTCTGAAAATCAACACCGAATGGCCCGAAGTTGTAAAACTACGACCCGAATGAAACACTTCGTGAAAATCCAGGGTTGCGAAGTGGTATTTTGTTGGAAAATATAAAGGCCAGGATTTTGTGCAGCGCCGAATTTTAACAAAAGAGGGTTTTGTGTGCTCAAGACGAACAGAAAAGGGTTACTGTACTGTTTCGTTTTAAGCTTATTTTAATCTTAACGTATCTAATTAAATATTAAAAGGAGACAAAAATTAAAGCAAAAATTTAAAATATATGTACATATCTGAACATTTTAAATAAAATATATATTTTCACGAGAGACAAAGTAAATACAATGGGTTAACTTTAGGGGAAATATACTCATCAGATTGGGTCAGATAGCGCTTTTACGTTATAAGTAAAAATAATTCCTACTTAAATTTTATATAATTTTGGTGACGTATTTCTAAGCTGACCCCGAGATCTGTGAAATAATACATATTTACGTGCATATACATATTGTGTTGATTATGCTCCAAATCGCTAAATTCTTGCAGCAATCAGTACCATTGGAAATTTTCGGAAAGTAGAAATAAACTAAATTAAATTTATTCAATTATTAATAAAAGAAATTGGAGACAAACGTACAATTGGGACGATGTTTTCCGCATCCGCAAACGAATGTTTGCACCCAAATTTGACCGACCATTACCCGGAGCCCCTCAAAAGTACTCAACATCAAAGTATAGAATGTCACAATATGAATTATACACACATACAATAGTAATTGCTATGAATGGCTGCCGTATAAACTCAGGACACGCATTTGCTTGGAGACTCCGAAGCTTAAGGTGGTGATAAGTTCAGCCAGCGAATTCAATGGTCCATTACCCGGAGCTGCTCCAACATGATCAGTAGATTTTAGTGAGGCTCACATGCCACTGCCTCTGGATACTAGAGCTGTCAAACTATCGACGATACTATCGATAGTATCGATAGTCTGGGCACAGGAAATAACTATCGATAGTTCTGGTACTATCGCCACTATCGTTTCATTAATAGCGTATTCTCTTTCCTAGCACTTTTGACATTTGCACGTATTGGTTCAAAGAGAACAAAACTTGGCAGCATTATTTCATGAACGTACGAATAATAGGCCCGTCAGAATGGGTACTTGTACGTCAATAACGGAAAAGTATGCGCAGGAAGTGGCGTACGTAACGTAGAGATACGCCACAATGAGGGTGTTGCATCTGCAAACAAAAATCAGCTGTTCCTTATGGGAGTTTACACAAGTCAATTTTGCAGTAACAATAGCAAAATATTCACACTTTTTTTTACTAATATATTCACACTTCTCTTGATGTCTTCGTCACTATCTTTGACTTTTCGGAGACAGTTTATTGTCTACTCTACTGAAAAAATGTGACAATTAATACATATTCTCAATTGTCTTGCCTTGTGTAAACGCAGGGTTATACAACTGTCAGCAGTGACGGACTTACGTGCGTCAAAAGTTGAAGGCTCCGTTATGCATACTTGGCATTGCTTGAGAGTTGTCACATAAGGAATCTGTTAAATGAGCTTCGCGTGTAAGCGGTTACCCAACGCACAGCATAACATACGTAAAAGTCTGTTGGTTTTTGATTTCTACGTAAAAATGGTATAGCAGTGCATGCAATGCCAAGTATGCATAACAGAGCCTTTAGTGTTGGCCAACGTTCGTTGGGTCCGTCGACGCAAGGGTTACCAATCTGACGCTCTCTATGCAAACACACACAGTCTACTCAACTGTCAGTTTCATCCTTGAGCAGAACGTACGCAAAGTACCCATTCTGACGGGGCCATAAAGATCATCCAGGACGGAGTGCGAGAAAAAAGTATTTTTTTGCAGTGACGTCATTTTTTCGCCGCCATGTGAATGAAACGGAATGAAACCATGTGTGTGAATGAAACAACAAATACATGGTTGCCGTGCTGGGTGGAAATACCAGAAATTACATTGCCTCTTAAGAGCGTGTCAGACGTGGCAATGCAATATATTTCAAAAGACTGTCAAATTGAGAAATTTCAGAAAGCAGTTGCATGAGCAGTGGCACCTTACATGTAAGTGTCTATATGTCGAAAGAAATTTTTTTATTTCCGAAAGGCGAATTGCAGGGAAAATTTCTGAAATCGCTTTTAGACTTTTTACACGGCGAATGAATTTCTAGCAATATTTCTCGATACTAAAATGCAACCGTGAGCCGCTAAAACAAACAAATTTATAAAAGCAATATAACGAAAAATAAATGAATTTAGAAAAACTTATGAAATGGGTCGATACTATCGATAGTCACCCTTAAGACTATCGTAAAACATCGATGGACTTGACTATCGATATTTTGACAGCTCTACTGGATACATACTGCATATCGGAATATTGCAAAATAAATAGCAATTATCTCTTATAATTATAAGAAAAGTGTTTGTTTACAAAATTACCGGTGCCACTCTGCCATAGTACGGTTGTTGCTCCCTTTCATACCACAGTAAATTTGTATGCAACTCTGAATCAGCAAAATTCATGCTCCTTCTCATTATCAACCCTGATCAGATTTTACCCCGGGGAGTACTCAAAAAAGTTTATTACTGTATATATTATGTTGATAATCAACGGGATCCCTCAAACAGCTGGTGAGTGTTTGCCTGAACTCTTTGAAGGTTTGCATAAACTCCACCTCTCCGTGACGCTTTTCGGCTGCGGAATGCAAAAACTTATGGACAAAAAAATAGTAGTGTTTGTCCAATTGTTCTTAAGCTGTTCTCTTCGCCTGATCGTAATCAGCTCTTAAAATCTATGGCTGTGTTCTGCAAGACTAGAAAGAGATATCTTGCGCTCTCTGACATCGAGTTGCCGGGTTACGGTTCAGCCTTTGTGCATGAAAGC
>NW_023465448.1:0-8791 GCF_013731165.1 Rhagoletis pomonella | reverse complement strand
AAGGGGAAAAATGAAATAAATTCATTTTTAATTACTAAATAAGAAAGTCCGTCGCAACAGCAAAAGCAGCCATTCGATCGTCAACCAGCGAACTATCAAACACGTCAACTAAGCGATCACAAAATCAATAATGAGTTTTAAAGATACCAACAAGATGAAAAACAGAGTGAAGCGAGTACGGGAGCGTATCACAGAAGAAAACGCGAAGCGACCGCGCGCTCAGATGTTGGGTTTAGAGCCGACCATAGGCACACGGGACGGTGCCCGCGCACGCGCCACAGCCGCATATGCCGTCGCAAGGCATGCCGCCCTCACTCGCGCCACTGGACAGTCGCGCAGTCAGCAGCAAGCAATGCCGACCCAGCTAGCCGCTAAGCTGGACGCCGTCGCACGCGCAGCCAGCGTTCACGCCGACGCTATCCACGAGGAAACGACCCGCGCCCTCTCAGTACACGCGGTCGCCGCTCTGGCAGCCGCAAGATACGCAGCCACAGCCGGCATAACGACGGGCGCCTAGGCACAGTGGCAAAAATACTCCATCTAGCATTAAAAAAAAATAAAACTTTCACTTGTTCAAATCGTGCGAAATTGTGACGGGAGCTTGTTTTCAAAATAGTTTATAACTGTATTTGCATTTTTCTATTTCTCCTCTTTTCTAGCATTTAACGATATTGAAGGTATGTTTGTGTTGTGAGAAGGTAACAGGTGCTCTTTTGCTGCATTTATGAGTATGTATTAGGGATGTTAATTTTTTCGACTTTTACGATACCGGGATTTTCGGGATATCTTTGGTTCAATCCGAGGATCCCGGGATCAGTCCTCGGATTTAGATATTTATTATTTTTCAACAACTTAAATCGAAAAAATCAATGCATCAATATGGTTTGAGAAGCTCTCCATCATATATTAAGTAATAACCCAGCAAAAAATCGGTAATCGCTTTTAGTGGTAACGTGTTCTAAAAGGCATAGCGTTATAATGCCTTCGAATTTTTTCGCTGCTTTTAGGCATTGCCGGTAATGCAAAGTAGAATGTCCTACAATATTTTATTTGTTTCGCTTATTTGCTTCATTTCAGGGGATGCAAAGCAGAATGCTGCATCGTAGGCAGCTGAAAAATATAATGAATATCCAAAAATTCTTTTTCTACCGTTACTTTCTGTGGAAATTTGTCTCGCTTAAAAATCATGTTTTGCTTTGTTCAATTTGCAGCGAAGTTGAAGTCAGTCAATGAAGTGAAGTACAAGAGTGAGGAAGTACAATTTTAAGCTTAATTAAATATGTATGCATATATGTACATACTGGTTTTTAAGTAAAATCTAAATACCTAAATACATGTATGTGTAAAAACTGGTTTATAAAAATTTTAATCTTTTAAGCCAAATCTGTATTTTCTGTTTTCAATTTAATATAAATAAGTATGTACCTTTCTAAGCATTCTACATTAGTTTCTCTGTAAGGCATTCTTTGTTCGCTTCTCTGGATTCTGTTTATCCATGCGTTCTCCCTTCGTTTCGAAGGTAATGCTGCGGGTAAGGGCTTACGGCCAATGACATGCCCATGTTAAAATAATGCCTTCTTGAAGCGAAAGGGTAAGCGATTCCCATCACCGAGCTCGTTTCCGCTTTCGTTTCTGTGGTAATCGTGTTTTTTGCTGGGAAGTAAATGGGCTTGGAACGTACTTGTTTATTTACAGGTCTAATCTGCACGTTACCGAAGATTTTGTAACCGGAAAATTGTATTACGAAGAAATGTTTCCAGTTCTTGTCACTGCGATTCTAGGTACGTCGGTAATGCAGTTAAAATATTCAGTAATTGAAGAAGAAATGAAGAATTGTGCAAATTTTGGCATTGCATAATGGACGGGGCAATACTTTGTTACCAGCCTATGGGTAACGGTTTCGGTTTTAAAGCAAAAAAAAATGTTTTTGTTAGTGGGGATGAAACAACAGATGTTTCGAATACTAAAGGCATTGTATTGTATGTAGACGATACTTGCGCTGTATAAGATTGTTTTATTGGTTTATTAGAAGTTAGCAATAAATTGTATCCCAATAAATAACCTAATTGCTTCAGCAACAGATGGGGCCAGCGTTTTGGCTGGCGAGGTTGGTGGACTAAAAAGCCTCTATTGGGTACAGCCCAGCTTTTCTCGTCCAAGAGCGTGAGCCACGACTACCAGGAGCACTCTACTCCTACTACCGAGGAGAAGTTCAGCAGGATGCAGGAGGCATTCAAGATTGTCCGGCAAAACATCCAGAGAGCGGCGACGGTCCATGCCCGCCACTACAACCTCAGACGTCAAAAAATGGACCCATAGGGTCGGCGAACTAGTTCGTCATGGAACACCATCTGTTCAAGGCCGCGGACGGATTCGCAGCGAAATTGGCCCCAAATATGACAGTCCCTACAAAATCTGAGATACATATCACCTGTGATCATCCAGTTACGCAATACCGATGGAGGAAGGGAAAAGACGGCCAATATCGCGGAATTAAGAATATACCATGCCAGCGAGGCCATACAGGCGCGAGGAGACAACTAAATTGGGGGAAAAAAGGGGAGCGAGCAAATAAATAAGAACTAATTAACCAACGTTAAATTTATACGTCACTCCAACCAGCCATTCAACCGCGAACCACCAAATAGTGAAGACAAAAATTTCGGAAGCTTAGGAAAAATTTTGTGAACCAAAACAATAAAAAAAGAGAAATGGACAGCAACGAAAAATGGGTGAACAGCGTCAAACGAGTACGTGAACGGATGGAAGAGGAGGAGGCAAAACGCCCTCGTACCCAGGTGCAAGGGCCGCAGTCCACAGCCGGCGTACGAGACGCCGCGACGGCACGCGCCGACGCAGCCATATCACGCCGCGTCGCAGCAATACGGGCGGTCAACGCCCACGCCGCAGGCGCCACGACACGCGTCGCCACTGTCCACGACGTCGCTGCCCACGCGACTAGCGCACAAGCTAAACAGCGGATACCCGCTGCCACTAAAGGGGTCGTTGCACCCGTCAGCGTCAGCAGTACGCGCACCCTCATCATGTCTACGGCCACCGCGCCAGGACCCGCCGCACAGACCGGCGTCAACACCACGTGCGCCCTACCAACCACCAACACTACGTCGGCAGCCGCCGCACGCACAGCCGTCGCACGCACGCCAGCTCGACGAGCCATTAACGCACAACAAGCCGCCAGGCGCACCGCCGCCTGGGCAGAAGCCGCCGCAAAGGCACACCCCATCAGGCGCACCACATGAACGCCCGAGTGTATCCTCGGCAGGGTAACTGCCGGTACGCGCCACGTCCTCGTAGTCGCAGAAGAGCAAGCCATTGTCGCAGAGGGGAGCTCTATGAGCAGCAGCTTAACAGGGAGTAGTAGGTCGAGCGAAAGCGCGACTAGCTCGGACAACAGCACGGCGAGCAGCAGCTCAAAAGGAAGAAGTGGGTGGAACGAAAACGTCCAGTCACCCGCGACGCGAGTACAATCGCCGGCCATCCAACTTCCCTCAGGGGAGGAGACATCGCCGCGGGAGGAGCAAGGCCCGGTACTGACCTTCCCGCCAGGGCCAGGCGGCATCGCACTGTATCCGGTGGATCTGCGATCGTTGGAAGGAACGCGATGGCTAACGGACGCGGTGATGGATGCATGGGCGAGAGGGCTAGAAGCCGAGCTGGGGCCACGGGCCACCATACTCAGCCCTTTTGTGGTATGGCAGCTAACACAACAGGGGAAACCGGAGGAGAATTATCGGCGCATCCATCTCTGGCTACGAAGGACGGACCTGTTCGACAAGAGGGCGGTTCTAGCGCCCCACAACACGGCTGGACACTGGTACCTACCGGTCCTTGCGAACCGGGGGACCACCCACCATCTCCTCGACATAGAGTGCTGGAGGGAACGCTATCTGTGGACCGTGAATTCCAGGGTGAGGGGCAGAGTCGTCCACGCAATAGCAACATGGGGAAAGTTCCTACAGTGGGAGTATACCCAGAGGTACGGCGAGACGGGCTTCGAGGTTCAAGAAGTCCACCCGAGGGTACCGCAACAAGAGAACGATGGGGACTGTGGTGTGTATACCCTCGAGACTATCGAAATGGTCATGCGCTTCATTGGACAAGGCAAAGGGGCCCCAGGATTTTGTGTGTTTCTTGGTTCGTCTTTAAGTATTTAGGTAATGTTTCAAGTGTGTTTCCCCTATCGGCCCTCAATATTTTTATTTACATATTGTTTGTTAATATTTTAAGATTATAAAAGTGTTCAGCGTAGATGCATCGACCTGCAGAGGCTCGCGTAGTATTACATAACCTAAATCCAGAAAGTTCAAAATGTGCTGGGTGCAATAGCGAAAGATATTGAATGAGGGTTTTGAGTCAGATCGGTATGAGTTGCAAAAATGTATTAATTACAATGTATTAATTAAAATGTAAAAAATTTGCATTGTATTTACAAAGATCCCAACGCCAAAAATCAGCAAAAATCATTCCAATTGGCTCGAAAAAAAGAAAGCATTTCATTAAAATGTCAACCAACAGTTTCCACCAATTCAAATCGTGGGCGTCCGAAAATAGATTTTCTTGAGCGTCGGCGAACATATCGGGATCAAATTTTTACCCAAGGTCTGTTAAGAGTAAAAACTGTAATATGTAAAAGAGGGCGGGGAGTTGGACACGCCCACATAAAGTCATGTTAAAAATGATAGACACGACATTATGACCAGTTTCGGCTATTTTTCTTTTGTTTGTTTAATGTTTATTTTTTTTTATAAAGATACAACTCACTATCTAACAAAAACCATATAAGTCCAAATTTCAAACTTTGAAAAAAAAAATAGAAAAATTCAAGGGAGTGTGAGGACCAAATATCCCTGAGGAATTTGGCCCACACAAATACCCGCCATCAAAGCAACCAGCCACACAATCCCAAGCAGCCAGCTACACAACAAATCACAGCAACATCCGACAGTTCTTCGTTGCCATGACAACGCAGCATCATACAACATGTAGCTGCGCGACCACGCAACATCAAGCATAGAGCCTATTAAAAATACAACACGGCCGCTATACAGTCAGTCAGCACGAAGCTGTGGTCGCGTTTGAACAGCTACGACTGAATGGAGCGATTGCTTGTGCGTCGTTGATCACACCACAAGACATCACCACTCAGTCTACTGATGTCGCCCGAACATCATCTCCACGGCGAGGCGCAAATGCTCCCTGTAAAGGAGCACAACATAATGCTCTGCAAGCAGTTGCTGATCGGTCAGGAGGCATCTATATGAACTGACGGACGAAGTCCAGAGGTTCATCAAGCTACCTCTGGACCCGTCAGCTTACCGACTGGCCCTGAACGGCATTCACAGGGAGTCAGTCTCGAGTTATGTAGATTCTAGACCTGTGAATGCCGTTCTAGGCATACCGCCCCCGGATATAGACAAGACGGAGCTTCATCTGCCTCAGGAGACACGAACGACAATAGCCCAACTTCGCTCTGGCTACTGCAGCAGGTAAAACTCCTACCTGAGTAGATTGAATGAGGATATGCCAAATGAGTGTCCGGCATGCGGAGAGACCCCACATGACCCGAAACATCTCTTCGCATGCCCGGAAAACCCGACAACCCTAACGGCTTTATCCTTGTGGACCAACCCAACAGAAGCTGCACGCTTCCTAGGGCTGCCGTTAGTGGAACTTGACGAAAACGACTGAGATACCAACCGACCTGGGCGGGGTTGTTGTAGCCGCTACAACAACAACAACCACTCAGTAGTAGGGAGCCGTAAGTACGAGTAAGGAGCTAAATAACTACGACCGAACGGGAGGATTGCTTGTGCGTCGTTTATCAAACCAAGCCACTACAGCCTAACGGGCTCATAACGGAACAAGAAGCCGCTACCCAGCCACTGCAAGTGACGTTGCCAGAAAATTTCCAATTGTTATTTTGTTATATGTTTGATAGTAAATAGAGAATAATCTAATAAAGTACGATTCACCAGATCCCCAAACCAAACCAAATTTACTGTAACGAACCCTGGACACAGCGAGTATACCCCAGCATTGTAGAAGCATCGGGGCAACATAAACGCTTCGTTACAAAGCGTAGATGTCATTCTTTTAATTTATGTTCAACGTACGATTGTAAATATTTACCAAAAAGTGTGGAGGCGCTATGTAGGAAAATATAATTTTTTTTCACACAGTCCGAAATGTGTAAATGAACTGAAAGAATTCCAAGAATATTGTTCGGTAACGCCGCACAAAATTTCGGGAATTTGCTAAACTAGATGGTTCTCGCTAGAAGGAGTAATTCTGAGAAATTATATTTTGAAATTATATTTGATTTCCTGCTTTTTTGAAGTAAATGGCGTCCCCAGTTTGATCCGATTGGCTCCACTTTTCGAGATAACGGTACTTTAAACTACGCTTAAATTTTAACTACTCTTCAAATAACGCCAGAAGTCCGATATTTCCTCCACAACGGCAAAAAAAAAAATACATTTTCTTTTCGACTACTGCCATCTTATAAAACCCTCCCGAAACAACTTCCTGAACCGCAACCGCAGATGGAGCTTCAAAGTAATAAGAAAACTATATGCCATTGACAAGGTGAAAGTGAACTTCAAGACGAATATGTAAACAACGCTGAAATTTTGCAAAAGCTTCAATGACCTTTTCGATGAGCTGGACGGAAACACCATTTTTAATAACAATCCACTTCGACGACCGCTATTTCGAAATTCGCACGAAAAGTTCTGATAACGTCTGATAATGGCTGATCAACTTCGCCGGGGCCCGAAATAGGGTATTGTGCAGTACTAGGTGCATAAATAAAGAGCTCCATCAAGCTACGTGGTTGCCTCCAGGTCGAAATACGAGAAGCCAAATCTATCATATTGTAATAGACACAAGACACGCTTAGCCGGATTTCAGCGAGCCCGAAAGACCGACTGGTAGTATGCGGAATGTCAAGATGCTGCAGAGAAATAAGATGGCGCCTACATGGTCATGCTGCGAGAAAGGCCGAAATATGTAGAGTGCGAAAAGCTTGAAGTGCTGGCCCACAGGAAAAACAGCCGAAAATTTTACCAGAGAGTTAGGCGACTTATGTTGACCTATTGATCGATGTCCAGAACGTGCTTAAATTGTGAAAGGAACACTTTTCCACCCAACTGAATGACAGCAGCACTGAAAGTTGTGGAGAGGGCGAGCCCTCAGTCGATGGTGACGCGGTCGATGTTTCAACAAATAAAGATGGTTTTTGGAGACTAGTAAAGAACACATGGAAGAAAATTCCTGCTACTAAGTGCCAGAAACTAGTGAAGAATTATACAGCACAGTAAATCAAAATTCTGTATAAAAAGACGCATAACTATCGAAACCGCCAAACTTTACCCAAATGAACCAAACCCCATAGCAAACCTCGTGTTGGTCGCCTTGATTTGAGATTATCTGCCATTTTGCAAATAACCAAGAAGTGGGCTCGGATCATGGATGGAAGCAAGCTTTTGCTTCACTTACATAAGGAATTCCGAAATTTATTTTCAGTCAATAACAAATTTTAGTCATTTGATTCAACTGAGGAATTTAATCCAAAAATGTTTATATGAGGAAAAGTTCCAAAGCCTTGGCCTAAGTTTGTCCCACCGCTGAGTACAATAAAGACTTAGTATATGATGAAACGTACAAATGTGTCTTGTGTGGTAAATCAGCGAAAAAACCGGAACAGAAGGAAAGCACTAAACGACGAAAACAGTACATATTAATTTCCCATCAATTAGCTCGTAGATAAATGTTATTGGTTATCATTTGTTTTTTTCATTTATAATGCAGTCAATAAATTGTCCGGTCTGTTACATATGCATATTCCGAACTACGGGAGACCAACAGGCGTCAAAACTAACTGCGGCCAACTCAGTCCATAATCATGAACATCCCTTAAGTTTAAATTGTTAATCATAATAGTAAGGTAATAATTTGTTAATCATATTATAAATTTCAACAATGTTCCGCCACCAAAATCGTTTGTACACCGCCCTGAGGTGTAATTGTCGATTTATTGTAATGTATAAAAAGGATCACCCGCAGCTGGCTCCAAGTTCATAAAGCATCCATTAAGTATGTTGAAGAAAAAACGAAGACACGTCACGGAGAACCATCCATGACTCGACACACATTTTCGCATACCCACTAAACCCCACTCAACTAACGCCCCTATAGTAATACGTATTGTTTGATACCCCTTTTGACTATTTGGGGTCAATTTTCGGAGGGCCCGCTAAAGTGCAGAATTACCAAAACTTGAACTGTTTTAACCATAACTAAACACAGAGGCTCAAACGGTGGTCGGCGAATTATCTGAGTGGTCGACAATCGTCAGAATGGTTTAAGAGACAAATCAAGTAAACCTAGGAAAATAAAACCGGAGGTTCCACAGCGTGGTGTCCTTTCCCTAATACCGCTTAACTATTATATTTCCAAACTGCCTCAACCACCAGAGGGAGTCTCGATTGTCTGTTATGATGGCGATCTTACGCTAAACAGATCTTACACTAATGATATTTTTGGTGGAAGATTCTAATTCGGGAAGTGAAGTAGTCGGAATTTCAATCCTAGTTCAAGAAGACCATGAAACATTTAAGTGGCTTCTTCAGACGTTCAAAATTACTCACGATCGTCACTCAAAAAAAAAAAATGTTTCATGGCTGATAAAGTATTGCTGGAACGGACGTTTTTAAGACATTTTTTCAAATATTTCTATATACATACATCTGTCGATACCACGTTTTAAAAA
>NW_023465447.1:0-8791 GCF_013731165.1 Rhagoletis pomonella | reverse complement strand
AAAATTGTGCATTTAGCTTAAATTTTCAGAGTTTAAATGGTTAGCAATGCCCGGTGACCAACTGCTCACTGAATCCGGAATATTTATTAGCATGGCTCAAACAGGCAAATCGAAGAATTTAGTCTCATTTATGCCTCCCACCAAAATATTTTCATGTCATATTTGTCGCTCGAACAAACCAGGACCATAGGTCTTACGTCATCTTTGTTCTTCATGGTCCATGTTTCTGTGCCATATAAAAGAAAGAGCATGATGAGAGATTCTTCGCTTCATCACCAGGCTAACATTAGCTATGTTTCCTTGGGCAATGATCGGGATCCGGATAAAAAAATATGCACGCAAATGCAACAACAACGATATGATCCTGATAGAGATCTGGTTCAATTTATGATCCGCTCTGTTTGTTTTGTTTCACTGATAATTTGCTGCACGGTTTGGTAGCACTGACAAATGAATGGATACACAAACAGACATTCTACCATTTGTTTCTTTTAACTTAACTCAAATAAATCGACTTTATGTTAAATATTTATTTAAGTGAATATTATTTCATGTAAATGTACTTTTCCGCTTATACTGAGCTGGATAACCCAAGAAAACACAACTATTATTGGTGGCGATCAGTAGTGGAAAAGTAGGTCCTATTGTATTTTTTCAGTCCTTTTTTAGTTTTAAGGTACATATGTATATATTTTCGGTACATTTAAAACATAAGGCGGATTCCTCTTTTTAGTTCAAAACTATTCTTCTCTCCAATAAAAGTTCTGACCTAAAACAATGAAAGCGCCTTTAAGCTTAAAATCCAGCTCCCGAGAAATATTTTTAATTTTTTCTGTCGCTTGAAAAGGCAAACTTTCTTAAAAAAATATGTAAGTACGCAAGCATTGTTTTCCTGAGAGCTGCAAAGTTATTTAAGAAATTTCTTTTTAATCTCTTGAGAGTTTTTGATTTTTTTGAGAGCAGGATACTGTGCGTTAGTCAAATAAATTTTCCATAAATTGTTTCCTTCTTGCAATTATATCCACTAATTGCAGACGAATCCCTCTTAGCTTAGTTCGCGTAATCTCAAGCGCCACAAATCTTGCATCTCTTTGTTTTCTCGAATCCACCCGAACACGTCTACCTTGCTGTGTCTACCGCGACAAATAAAAAAATAAAAGTCAATTGTCTGCTTTTTGAAATATATACTGTCTATGTGAGTAGCCAAGGTCGAGATATTTTGAAAAACCGTATTTATAATCCTATTTGGTTCGAATTTGACGTATGCAGTTGAAACATAATAAATCATAGATTTCCAAAAAATTTACCCTAAATAGGCGATATGTGCTATACAAGGGTCTAAAAAAGGTAAAAGAAAACAAATGCTTTTCCTTGTTTGTGTCGCATTGTCACGTATGTGATGTATGGAAATACACATCTGCATATAGTAGACCTATCGCAAATGAATCAACATTTTGGCGACATGACACATGAGAATGATTCGTCTTATATAAAACTTTGTTTAGTCTCGAAAGGTCCTTCCAGTTTCAACAGAGCTTAACGCATTAGAGAAGGTGGATTTAACGTGATGTGAAATGTGTAACAAAATCTGCTTTGGGTCCAATTTTCACTCAATTAAGTACCATTTGAAAATTTCACTTTCCGTCCCTGGTGGTGCTTAAGTTGAATATAAGGTAAACAAAGTCCTCACTACTTCAATGATATAAATGCCACCGCTAGACCAATCTCTCTTGCCTACTTCTCTAAGCTGGAGAATGCTGCACGCCGCGATTCAGATGAGCTGCTCATATTAAGTACTATGCAAACACCAGATTGAAGTCGCACAAAATTTAGCCACCTTGTCCAAAACCTCATTTAGTCTCGAACATCGCGGAAATTTTCTTTCCGATATGGACGGAGCAAAAAGTTATGCGCAAAGTCATTCTTCATAGCCACATTCGTTATGCGTGGGCTTCTTTCGTCGTGAAAATATGGTCAATGGTTGACTTATCAGGTCTGAAGCTGCACTTATAAAACTCAGTCAGTTGATTCATGAAACAGTGTCGTCGATAAGACTTTATAAGCAATGATGATAAGGCGGGAATGATCGCAAACAGCAAGATCTACCATCATGCGGCTTGGGCAAAGTACACTAAGATTCCAATCTACGGGCATGTATACTTCAGATCAAATTCTGCTTAATAGTTGTTATACGTGTCCAACCAGCTATTCGCTGCCAGTTTTCTTCAACCCAGGTACTATTCCGTCGCCTCCAGGTACTTTCTTATTTCTAAGACGAGTTACTGCTTTTTCACCTTAGCAACGTCCATAAAAATGGGCTGGATTCTTCATTATTTAACGCGCCACCAGAGTCGTCATTTATGAGCGTTGAAAGGGTGCACAATTCATATCTGAAGTGTACTCTGGAAGTATAATATCCGATTTCCATATTCCTCTTTGTTGAAACTAGTGGCGGCCTTGAAACCATTTGAGTGCTGCCTAATTTTCTGATAAAATTTTCGAGCAGCATTCTTGCTTACCAGCAATTTTTTCTACTTCTCTCTTCCTTCTTTTTACGTTGCCTGCAGGTTGGCTTTTTATGTTGCCTATTCCTCTGCAGCAGCTACACATCACTCTTCGTTACGCCAGCTGATTGTGCGTGGGTGTTAATAACCAACAATCTCTTCCGCAAAGAAAGTGGGAGATGGCATCCCACTGCGCATTTACATATGTATGTATGTCCGGGCGATAAGCAGTTGCTTGTTTAAGCAGGATTGGGAGTGGATTTCGAACTTGGTAGTAATCCGAGCCGACGTTGGATCCTCGGATGGAATGATTGAAGCGTATCTTCACAACGTGATCAAATTAGATCTTGCTTCTTTGTCCAGAGGACACTCTAGTAGTTGTATTGATATTACGATGCTGATGTCTGGTACTAATTACTTCCATGTTCCGTGCCTCGAAAACGTCACCATGGGCCATGCATCGCATTTCTCGCAATGCGGTGAAGTTAGCCTTGTATTTCGAGCATTTCCGAGCATTCTAAGGTTCATCCGTAAATCATAGTACTTGTGTAGTATGCGGCGGGTAATCATCAGAACCTCTGCAGGTCTATTCACTAGACAATGTTTTTATGGTGGGTGCAATTTTTCGAATACATAACTCCAAAACCGGTTTTGTAAAAAATTTGAATAATCGAACACTCGTGATACATCCACTATATGTATAACCCAGACTTTGCACTCTCAGACTATCATTCCTAGTAAGAGCCTTCCCTTTCTAAGTTCAGAACCAGTCATTCGATATAGAGCAATAGCCACGGACGATAGCTATGATTCAAGTAAAATAGTCCTTATCACTCCGTATAACTTTTAGCATGGATGACTTATCAAACATTTTCCTAGATTGTTGACGTATGGCCACAAGTTTCAAAATCCTTACAAGATCGATTAAAATCGCTTTTCTCGAGGTTGTCAGGATTGAAGGAGAGTCGATAAAATGTTAAAAACCAATCAATCTGCACTTCACGAACTAACCAATGAAATAAGATAAACAAGTTTGTGGTTTTGAAATAAAATCTTTCAGAATAGCACTTTAATGACATTCTCAGTAACGGTTTAATAAACTCTTTAAGAACAACGTTATGGAAATAAACTCAGAGAACTGGTATGTATTTATGTACATATACATATATATTTTTAATGCGTCGCGAGGCTAAAATTTTATACGAAAACAATAAAAATTCGATTTGCCTGCAGTTACATTTTTTTCCACTCGCCTGCCTTAGAATAGAATTCGCATGCATCGTTGCATACGTCCCATCTATCAATTCACCGTGCATCGCACACTACAGACCAATGGTTCCACACATTTTCCAGTCAAAGACCAAAAATAAGTGTAACAAAATATTTAAACGAAATAAAATGGTTACAATGTGCAACAGCATGAAAAATTTGGCAACACAGCGCGATATTTGTGTTGTTGCTGAAAAAGTATTACACACACAACAAACGCATAGCAACAAAAGCATCAGCAGCAGCAGCAGCAGCAGCAGGAGTGCAAGTACAAAGGCCACGCCTCCGTTTTTGTTCTGACGATGTGGCAAACTTTTTACTCCACTTATTTTATTCCTGCAATTGCCATTGTTGTTATGTTGTGGTGTGGTCGAAAAAAAGTTATTTGTAAAATTTTTAGTGAAACTTTGAAAAATGGAAATTGATGATAAATGGTGCTGCTCACGGCCACAATGTCAGCACAGGGTGTGGATGATCATCAGTACTAGGAGTATAGGTTGAGCTCCTATCTTATAATACACACATAAATATATATATGTATGTATGTGTACATTTGTATGTAGATTCGAATTATTAGTTGTGACAATGCTAGTCGCTCTAGCAGAACTAGTGCCATCCCAGCATCCGCTGTCAGCGACGTGTTTTGCAACCAATATTTTTATGGGTGAAAAATGTAAGGACATGGGAGGAGATGGCTGCGCTGAATGCCAGAAACTAACTACAGTGCAATACAGTATTAAACAGTTGCTGCTGCAAAAAAAAAAACCGAAAAAAATTCAAATTGTTGTACATAAGCTGCAATTGAAGCAAAACTATTGTTTGTTTAATCCACACACGTTTTTTGTGTGTTTGCTCTTTACTTGTTTTAGTTTTTAGTTGGTGAGTTTTTCAGATTTTCCAGGAAACGCAAATACAATAAATGTAATAATTTTTCAATTTTGTTCAATTCATAAATTTTTTCATACACATTATGGAATGTAGTTGTGAGCAGGTATGCAGTGTGAATACTTTTTTAGGTTAAAAAATTAAGAATTTTATACATTTAAAACGTTCCTATATTTTATCACTGCAAAGCGTCTCAAGAGCTATTAAAAAAAGACCGCATACAAGGAAAAAATCGATATAGCATTACAAAGTGAACCATGTGCAAATAGCCAAGGATCCAACCGGTCAAATTAACTGTCACAGTAAAAACTTTGTCGCGAGCTCTTTAAAGAACTTTTTGACACGTGCCCAATACCTAAAAACTTGACTGCAGCAGCTGGTTTAACATAGGAAGTAATGAGGCGGCTAGATTGATATCTAAAAAGAGGTGTGCACAGCGACCTTAAAACCGCACACTCATTACAACACCTTGGTCTGTCCTAAGATTCACAGAAAGTCTAGAAGAACTTTTGGAGGCAGGGGGTGTAAGTATGTACTTATCCGCTGCCCACATTGAGCCTAGACTTTTTTCCGGTCGTCTCGCGACTGCCTTACACTCAAGGAGCAGGTGCAGTGGGGTCTCCTTAGCTGAGTCATAAAATCGAAAGATTTCATTTGACCAGATTCACAACCTGTACAGATGCCCTCTTAAACTTCAGTGCCCCGTGAGTATTCCCCTGACACCTGCTTCTTAGGTAGGTTAATGAGAAGCCTAAATTTCTTCTGGGTATATCCCGCCCTATTAGTCCTTTGGCCTGGCGGAGTCTAATGATGCTTCGCCAATTCTATTCTCTTATTCCTATGTATTATTCCTTACCTGAGCTCTTCCCTAATCGTATGGGGACCTACTGCAACGTATAGTTCAGTACCTGTGGGAGTTGAGGTTACTGCTTCCCTAGCTAATCCGTTCGCTGCCTCTTTTTGCTCCACTCCCCTGTGACCTGGTACCCAAAGAAGCTTTGACCTCAATGGAGGGAAGTGCCTTGAGTGCCGCCTGACTGTCGCTAAGGATTAATATTCTCTCATAACGGTAGTTAATCTCTGCACACAGATTGATTGCGAATACCTCCGCTTGAATAATGCTCGTATACGTTCCCATGGACACAGATAACTTTGTACGGGGCCATTTGAACCTTCTAACGTCACCTAGATTTATGCCCGCTGTTTACAAATATGACGAAATTTTGATTTTGTGACGAACTTTTGCCCAGTTTCTGCGTTGCCGTTTTAGTCCAATTGGACCAAATTGGTAACTTCATTCTCCTTTGGTAGCTTGGTTGGTTTGATAAAGCTTTTGGTAAGCAAAAATGTTTTGAAAATACAACCGAATTGAGCACTAAAATTTGTTCGCTTAATTTGCGTTTACATGTTCAAAGCATTGCTTTCACTTTGCTCACACGTATAGGATTTCTTTGTTTTTTTTTTATCCTATTTTATTAAGCAGACAATTTTCTGCAAACAAAAACTCACTTCCCAAACCTAAGACCGATCAGCTGTTGAAATAGAACGAGAAATTACCTATCGGCTTGAAAGAAAAATTGGTGATAGGCAATTTGCAAAGTGCGAGTGTATTGGTAAAAAAAAGGGTGAGTGTATGCAAATTGAAACAATTATGGATTTTTTTTTATAGAAATGCATAAAATGTCTGATTTTGTTTTTTCACACACAAAAAAAATGTTATTAATTTTTTACAATACAATTATATACAATACGTTAATTCTTTTATTTAAAGACCCGGATTTGTTTTGTTTAACCTCAAAGATTGTTATGAATGGTTAACCAATACAGTAAACAGTATTATGTGTAGCTTTAATTTTTACAGGTAAAAACCCCGTGAATTCAAGAAATCTCGTTTTAATGATGAACAAAATGTGTTGGTAGTTTGGAAACTGATTTGGTAGACGTGTTGGTCCCTAAAAACATTTTCAAGTGGCAACACTGCCCAATGTTCCAAAATGGCTGGAATGGCCAAGGATTAAGGTAATTGGTAAATTTTTTTCTTGTTCGATACGCCAAAAATAATACCCAATCTTCACATAAATCCTTCGAGTCCTTCTGTTTCTTGCGGTGTGTTGCTTTACTTTAAAAACTAGAAATGTTGTATTCAAGTCTCCTGTCAAATTTGTAATAATGCACTTATCAACTTTTCGCTCTAAGCTAGCGATATGATGGCTAAAGCCGAAACATTAGGAAAACTACCAAAATATTAGTAATATTTTATTGGTGACAAATTCTAGATTTTAAAAGTAGAAAAAAAAACTACTGAAGTCGTTTAATCCGATCCAATATGGCGGCTCCTGCCCAAAACATTCTTCGACTTTCGCTATAAGCTGACAAAAATACAATTTTTTTTTCGAATTGGTGTCTAGACAATGGGCCTTATGAATAAAAACTATCATCCATTTTTTACTCCCTCCAAGAATCGTTTAGGCAGAAGAGGAAGCTGCTGAAATTAGAAGTAAAGAACTTTGCAAAGATCCAGAAACAAATGCCTGGCGACTCTCGTACACAGTGGCGACGGGGAAACTCAGTACCAATGGCCAAATGATAACTTTTCCCAGTGGTCTTCTAAATATTGTTTCTACACTTTTTACCCCATAACCCAAACTCAATTACAATACACTAGTACAGCAACCCAGCCCAATTATGCCATTAGTTTTCAACGGGCAGGTACGTGAAGCATGCAAGCGATTGGAACCCGCTAAGGCTCTAGGAACTGGTTATAGTCCTAATACAGCTACTACCAAAGCCCAATAAACCATTAACCGACCCGTCTCATTTCTGGCCACTCTGCGTGCAAAATTTGGCAGAAAGGACCCTTGAGCGTATTATATACAACAGGCTAAATAAGTTCATTGAAGATTTTAGTGGCCTTGCAGGCGATATCGCAGTTGTGATAGTAGCTAAGTATCTAGCACTGATATCCAAACTAGCCAAAGCCACAGCATACAAATTCCGCAGAGTTTTAGGGGAGTGATGCTAGAGTGACAGTCCTGGACCAGAAATAAATCAGGGTCGTGGTAACAGTCGTCCAGAGTATAGTCGAGATATAAAGGAAAACGCTGTTGATTGGTGACACAGGTGGCGCGTTTGATGAAGAAGAACCCAGCCCAATGTATAGAGACGATTCTTACGACCTACCACTTGACCAAGATGAGGTGAGAACAGCAATAATGAGGCTTAGAAACAACAAAGCCCTGGAGCACATGGAATATCGACTGAATTGTTAAAAGCCTGAATACGACTATGTATAGTGACGTTGAGCAGAACTTTTTGCTACGTCCAAATTGGAACTCCATTCCGCGGGGTGGAAATCGCCCTATCTCGGCTGCCAGTTCGAAAACTCTCTATCTCAGCAAACGGTTTAAAAGTGCTCTATTTCAGAATTTGGTTGAAGAATGCCCTATCTTAGGAAATGGTAGAAGGACGACCATCTTAGTCGCTAATATATTGAATTTATATTTATATACGGCGTTTTTTAAACAAAATTCTGCGTTAGGGCATTCGTCATCCAATTTGTCCAACAATATGCCGATATTCCACTCAACAGACGATATGTAGTGTAGTTGAGCGCATAACAATACAATTTCGCCCCATGGGTGGACAACGAAACAAAGGCACCCAAGAATGAAATGGAAAGACCAAGTGTAGAAGGTCGAGTCTGCACTCGGGACGAACACCTGGCGCAATTCCAGAGAGGCAATTCCTGAAATTTATTAGTATCGGCCCAAACCGACAAACGGTTGCAGAAGAAGAAGAATGTCATGAGTCATGACTTGGGATGGTAAACAGAGCTAACCTAATAGCGATTTCATTCAATTTAAAATTAAGTAAATTCCAAACTGCAGAAATCATTTAATTCCGGTAATATGATTTTTCAGTGGTGCGTTTTTCTTCAAACTCATCTTTTGTTAAGGTAGTTTCTAGTTATTTAGCAATGAATTAAAATGAAAATTATGCACCAAATAATTACAAGCAAATGACTTGCATAAAGCAAAGTAATGTAAACTTTATGAAATACAAAAAAAAAAAATTAATGCCCACAACTGTGCAGAAAAGACAGAATACCACAACCGCTCAGGTAATTTTATTAT
>NW_023465446.1:0-8791 GCF_013731165.1 Rhagoletis pomonella | reverse complement strand
GGACTACCATGTACTAGTTTAGAATCTGTCGGAGCTACATAAAATAAAATAAAAATAGACTTACGTAGTGATGGTGAGCGTACCAAACTATTGATTTAACTGTGACATTATTCCTACAGGGCCTTTTTGTGCTTGCAGTACGTAGACCTTTGAAATGTGGCGCTCATTGCAAAAGCAAATACATAAATGCTTTGCTGTTTCTGCTGATGCTATCATCATTCATTTCACTTTTATTTTGGCGCCAAAAAATCTGCTGAATCACAGTTTTCATACTAAACGTGGTGCGACAACAAAAACCATAATCAAGCAGTTTTGAGGGCCTTCATTTGTTTATAATTAATGGTCTTTAATTATGACATAAATTCAAGGAAATATTAGAATGTTTTATGAAATGCTTTACTGCTGACAACTGAAAAGTAGACTCGAACATTTTACGAGCATATGAGTATTTAAATGTGTGTAGGAGGAGTACGTATTTACACAAATGGATGCTCATATGAATACATATGTACATATGTATGTTTGTACTGATGTTTTAAAATCTGTTTTCCAAAAACTTGTGAAATTCATTAAAGTTACCGTAATCTTTAGAAGTTAAACGGAATAAGGTTTTTAAAACAGATTGGACAAGGTTTTTTAGAATAACAAAATAAATTCTGCGAATTATTGGGGAAATCCAATAGAGTATCAGGGCGATTCCGTAATAGAAAGTAACAGTAAACCAGATCTTCGGCAATCTTAATAGAAATATACTTTCCGAACTGCACGGATCTGATTGATAATGTTCAGCCATCTATTTGCGCCGGTGCAACGGGAAGGTGCATAAAAGACAGAGTTGGACAGAGCGAATGTAACGTGGGCCATCAATTCGTTTGAACCAAACAAAACCGGGGGATCGAATTTGCTATGCTACGCCCTTCTAAAACTAGCAATAACAAAATGAACGGAAGGGTGCAGGTGTTCGTATTTCTTGGTATATCAGGCACTGTGAGCAGTGTACCCCAAGAAGGGCTGAATATGATATTTCACCTGAAGCCGTCAAAATTGATCATAACTTAAATTATGCGAATCAAAATGGTGGAATAACGATATGAACGGAAATTATGATAAATATTATGTCTACACCGGTAGAAAAAGGAGTATCTATTCAGAAGATCTGTAGATCGGTCGTGCTATCGCCCGCCTGACGACTACAGTGTCTTTCAGGTGAAGAATTGTGCCATAGAGAAGGTTGGTTATTTTATACAAAATACATATGTAATAAGTCTCTATCAGGGAAAGCTTAAAAGCTTATTAAGGAACCTTTGACGTTTAAAAAATAAGCAGTAAAAATTCTTGCCGGCGCACAGTGGGACGTCCCCATATAAGCTGCGGTCAAAAGTAGTAACCGTACTTCAAATTCGCAGAAATTTCGTATATGCGCTATTCCGCACTTAAGAATGAAGAAATGTGGAACATGGTAAATACCGGTGCACTGCCACGCCCACAGCTCGTGTGTCTGAAAAAGGAATTGTTATCCAATTTTAATTAAATTCAGATTATATGCTGGTTTTGACCATAAAATCACAAATCTGAAAGAACGTCAAAATCGGTTTACATGATCGTCCACCAATTTTAGAAAAAGAGGCGCAAATAAAAAAAAATTTTTTTTTTTGTTTTATGACATTTGGTGTACACTGCTCGTTTACGCCAAATTTTCTTATTTGGGAGATAATGACGAGTTTCTTTCTATGACCACCTCCTGCAAAACCTTTTTGGCACATGTACAACATTTTATTTTATTTTTAAAGAAGTTCCCATTTCTTCCTTTTAAAAATTTTAAAATAATTTTATTACAAATCCGTAAAAGTAGAAAACATAATTGTTGTTACAAAATTTATTTATTTATTTTTTTCATTGTATGTACTTAAGCTCATCCCATGACTACAAATAAGCATTTTTATCAAAAACTCTTTTTGGTTAGGGTTAGTTGGACATTTTGTTATGAATTTGCTTAATATCTTTTTCAGAATTCGGTACTCCGTTTTTATTACTTTTGGCCGCTGTAGTCCCAATGTGCAACGTCACCAAAATTGCCCCCAATGCCGGGGGATACCGAAAAGTTATCTCTGCCGACGTTATAGGACTGAATAAGAGGAGGAATCGATTCACGATTTCCTATGTCAATTTCTGTCTCTCCAGATAAGGCGACTCAAACACTTGAGATCTCGGGGTTTTCAACAGCTATGATGACACATTGGTATAACCCCGGCTAGAGAGAGGTGGGCATTCAAAACGGGCTAACTTCCTTCCGAGTGGAAGGAAGAAAGCATTATACCTACACCTTGTCTACCCTTACCAAGCATATGCCACTATAGAACTCATATCGCTCGTCATTACATCTTTTTCGCTCATGGGAACATGGTAAGAGATTTGTATATCGTAATTTTTGTTCGACGAGAGAGGGCTCTGTCCAAAGTAGCACCTATTGGCGAGAGTTGTACTTTGCTTCAGCTTCACACTGACATTATTGTTGGTGCTTATGGTAAATTTTAGGTAGACAAAAATAGTTCCCCACTACTTCAAAACTTACCACTGTGAACAGATGTTACTTTCTCTTTTCTTCGACGTTATAAACGTCAACTGAGTACGCCAGTAGAATCGTGTTTTGTGGATAGAACCCAAACAGTTCAGGTTTTCATCAATAGTTTCTCGGCATTTCGTGTGGCTTAAATTCTGTTCTCTGCGCAGCTTAGTTGCGTTTACTTTAGCCTCTAAAAAAGCAAAACCTGAGAAATTTTGCAGCAAAAATGAATATGTAAATCACGAAATATTTCTAACTCAAAAACTGCATAGTCCAAATCTATTTCCTTTGGCTTCTAAAGATGTTTTTTGTTGTTCAAAAGTTGATAAAATTTTTGGCAGCTAATCGGCCGCGTGTGAACCTGCCCTTAACACAGCAACAATACAAACAACGATGGGTGTTTTTCGTTATTTTTGTTCAGCTGTAGCAATTCACCAATTGATGTTAGTAACATTGAGAGCTTCCAACTAAGCGCCTTGCAAATACTATATATGTACGGTGACCAGATTTACGTGGTCAAAAATCGTGACATTTCTAAAGCATCGAATCCGAACATACAATTTGGTTTTTAGAATAAAAAGGCTTATTACAGTTTTATTTAAAACAGAAGAATGAGAAAAAAATATTTTTAAATATTTATTATTTTTTATGAAAATATAACTTACTATCTAAAGAAATATGTAAATCAAAATTTTAACATTTTTGTAGAACATTTATAAAAATTCGACGAATTTTATTAAATGCTCATCACAATTTGAAACATTTTAATCAGCTTTTCTAGAATTTTTTCGAGTATGCAGATTTGTAGCCCAATAAATTTTAGTATAATTAAGTGTAAGTTGGAAGAAGCTTGGGCTTACCGTCCATTTTGACAAGCGAACAACGCCCAATTTTTTTTGTATGGACAAAATAAGCAACAGCTTCCACAAAATTTACCAAATACCAACGATAAGTCCTAGCTACTTAAAATTTGCACATTGAATTGAATAGATTACAAAACTGCACACTCAGAATATTTTTAAGAAATCTAATTAAAAAGCTCAAAAGTTTGCTGAAACTTGGTCGAAGTTTGCTAATTTTTGTACAAAGTTTTAAGTTCTGACCTCATAGTTTTTGTTAGATAAGGAGCCACACTTTCATAAAAATAAAAGAAACATTAAATAATCGAAAGGGGAATAGCCAAAGAAAGCTAAAATGTCTCTTCCCTATTTATATTTATTTTTTCATATCCACGAGTTTTTGAGCGTATTAGTATTACTTTTTATAATTTCATTAATTATATGTTTATGGCTCACTTATATTCCATGTACTTTGTGATAACAAAAGTGCTGCCTCGTTTGTACGAAAACTTGTTTTTGGGCCAGAGTACAGGTAGAGTCTTAATAAATGAATAAAGAAAATACTGAAAATCGGGACTTAATCGGTACAAGTATGAAAAATCCCGACACTTATACGTCCCGACTTTTAAAAAATATTCAGCGGGACAATTTTCTCAATGTCAATACTGTCCCTTCAAAATCGGTACAAATGGTCACCGTATATACATATATGTAAGTATACCCCATTCTGAATCCTAATTTGGTCGTAAACCGCGCTTCAATTGCCCTTTTGACCAACCACTAATGGACGAACAACACATGAAATCCATGCGTCTCAGTTCCGTTACGTTTTATGTCTACATATTTGTAGTTTAGTGCAGTGCAATTTTATGTAGCAGTTAACCGAATTTTTTATTGCCATTTTATTTGTGTTCGACATTTCATTTAAGCGTCTATTTGAAGCGCCGTGCAGGTCAGCAGCGTTCGTAGTGCCTTCTGACATTGGTTGGGTATGGCTCTCTTTACTCACTGCTAAGGCGACTGCTGTTGCCTCGCTGATGCCATTTTCCATGTGCCGTTACGAATTTACTTCTTTATTTGTGTGTATGTGTATGTCAATTTCTGCATACGCACCCAGGCTAAGCCAATGCTAATCTAATCCACTAATAAGCTTTTTAGCGCCGCTTTTCATCAGTCTAGCTTTACTGGAGGGGCGCGCAGGGTTGTATGGAGGTTAACATACATACACACATACATATGTATATGCATATATGCAAATTCTACCGCATTGCCGCTTTTTAACAATTTTATATGTATACAATTTACTTGCTGCTTTTTTTTGGGGGTTTCTTTGTTGTTGGCACAGCGGCTCAGCGCCTGAATGACCGAATGATTGGATCAATGTTGGTTTATACTACTTCCCACTCCTGCGCCCTGCGTCAAATTCAGCACCCCTAAGCGCGAGTTAACTAATTGAAAACCAATAATAGAAATAGAAATAGACAACAAAAATAAAACACACAGAAATGCATCGCTGGAAATTCAAGCTAAATAATTGCTATTTGGTTAGAAATCAATTTTCACTATTAAACGGAATTCCTAAATACTACAAATCGTGCGATCGATGCTTCAAGGTATTTTGAATTTAAATTGTTTGCGCGTGGTAAGGATGTAAAATGCCAAATGATAAGCTGAAGAAAATGGGGGTTTCCCTACTAAGAGATATGCAATCTTTTTTTCGCGTAGCTGGCGCGACTGCTGGAATCATACATACATATACATAAATATGTATGTATCAGGAAATTATTCGAAAACACAGTACAGAAGTATAAGTACGAGCGATACGGAACTTTATATGTATACCCGTCGCAGACCTATATTAAATATCTGGTTTTCACTTATCTGTAAACTACATAATAAGCAAGGGTGTTTTCACCCGGTTTCACACATTTAGAACTCTTTCATACTAATTGCATTAACTATACCAAGTTTAGTGTAAATTGACAAATCGGTTATCGAAATGCGCATATGTATGCAATCATAAGTAGGCGGTGCCACGCCTATTTGCAAAAAACTTCTAATAGTCTAATTTACTGCGCAAAGATATTATGGCAAAAAGTGATGTTGAGTTAATTACCTTCGGTATTTGAAGTTTTCGTATTTCTGTACATTTCCGTTATGTGGAAGGTGGGCGTGGTTATTGCCCAATGTAAAAAATTTTCAACTAATTTCTCAGTTACGCTTCAAGCAATGTTCGTACCAAGTCTGGGGTGGTGAATTGGCTATTAACATACTCCATTTCTTCATAAGTGGGCGGTGCCGAAGTCCATTTCGCTCGTTTTCAAAATCAACCTACTTTAGCTAAAGGGCCACTTTCATACCAATTTTCGTTGAGAGATCTAAATTTTTGCTCGAGTTTTCGTGTACGCGAACAGACGGATGTATCGCTGTTTGACATGGGTAACTGCCAGACCGACCTAATCCCACAGCGCTCAAAAACACAACGGATAAATTCTATAGCGTTGATCAGCACCCTGAAATGCAGTACCAATTGGCAGTGTAGTTTGGACGAATTAACCACCTTGGTAGGGCTCGAAGCCTATCTAAGGCCTCTGTATTTCTTTAACTTGCGGCACCCGGTTGGAATTCAACTCCACGACGAACCAACCAAGGCCGGTTTTACCCGCATTTGGGTGTTAAGCCACAACCACCACGAATACACCCCGAGAGGCCATACCCAAGAACACACCGGGTAATGCTCCACTCGCTCGACTTGCTCGACTAGCTCTGACTTGGTCAACTTGCTCGACTTGCACTTGCTCGACTTGCCCAGCTTGCTTCACTTGCACACTCATCTTCCTTTCTTCCTGTGCTGTCTCCCTTACCAGAAACAACTTCTCCTCAACATCCTCATCTCTACCCATCTTGCTCGTCTCGCTCGTCTTGCTCGTGAGCATACTCCGCGGGCTAGCAGTGATTGCTCGACTCGCTCGACTTTCTCAACTTGCTCGAGTTACTCAACTTGCACACTGCATTCTTCCTGTTCTTTGTCTTACCTAAAACAACTTCTCTTCATCTCTACCCATATTGCCCGCCTTGCTCGTGCTCATCTTACTTGCTTTGCTTGCCTTCCCCGCGGTACCAGAATTAAGTCTCTGGTCAGACCTCATAGCCGAAGCTACTGCCAGTTGAGCCTCCACTCCAATCGAGGACTGGTAACCATTGACTAGGGACCTCGGGGTTTTCCTGTCCTTAATTCCACAAAATGGAATCCCCCTGAGGGAAGACGGACGCACAGGCAAACATGGCTTAATCGACTTCTTAATTTTCTCTGAGCCATTGATATCTATATATGTTTGTCTATATATCTCGATTACTTTAGGCTGTCACAATCCTACAGTCCCCCCTGTTTTCCAACTGCCTTCTGACAACAGCAACCATGAGGGAACAGCAACTTCGATGAAGACCATGACCCAAGAGATCTGCTACATATGGCAGAAATCTCTTAGTGAAAATCCCAGAACGCACAGACTGGATAAACGGTCTACATTCCTTAATGTCAGATACGCGCATTTGGTACACAGACGGTTCAAGGATGGTAGGCAGACAGGGTTCTGGTATTTATGAACTTAGTGCTCCATATATTTGCAATTCCAATGAACAGTTGGGCCACGATGATTCAGCCTCCAGATTTAAAGGGCGTTTTTAATAATTTTTTAGATTTCCTTGTGGCCACGCGTGCCCCCTCGTACAGGCTTATCTTAGAGGCCTGGGCCTTACCATATATATAATTTGATATCGAAATCTAAAACTAGAACGCCCAAACGACAATCGGTACGTCGGACTTGGCGGGGCACCCAAGAATTGTGTACTCTGGAGAAGTCGTTGGCCCTACAATAGGGCATCAAACTGGTCCTGTATATAGCAATAGCCCTTCTTGGCTGGGTAATTGGTTTGATACAGAAGCACACTGGATGCTCGTTGTTTGCTCTGCTCTCGTCCCAGTTCGTACCTAAGAGACTTCTGTATCAGGGTTACCATCGAATTTATGTCAGTGGGTGTGGTTGCAGCTGCTGAGCGCCTTCATCGTGCGTGTTTTCGGACATAGCAAAGTTTGGTGTACCCGCAGCTCTAGTTGAGGCGTAGGTTTCTGCTTTGTTTGAACATTTTTGAGAAGTGCTTTTTATTTTGTGCCCACAATCGGTGTCACGAGATGCCTAAATAGCAAAACGTCTGCCCGAGCAGACATCTACTGTAACCGGATAAGGCCGAGAATAATATCCGAGAAGGGCTTAGTGGGGACCTTGAAACTTTGGTTTGGGTCTTAAGACACATGGAAATACGATTACGTTCTAATGTCTCGAGGTGGTAATCGGAAAAATAATATTCAGCGATGTGCGAAGATCAGCGCAGGTTGCTACAAGTTTTACTTGAGCGGACGAGGTCTTTTCCATTAATTTTGAATTCACGTATCCCGTAGACATCTCATTGCCTTGATTCGTAGCGACAATCAGCACCGTTGCAACTCGATATTGGATATAAAAGAGGAAGAAGGTGCTCCTTTGAAGCATTACTGCTTTCAAACCAAGTTGGATAAAAATACTAAACAAGCTCAAACGCCTGAAAAAACATTCAACCAAAGATTGCACACTGAACACACAAATTGTGAATTTGCGTAATCGTTTATGTACCTTTCCTCACAATCTGACCGACTTGCTGATTATTTCGTCATAAATTTATGTAATAGAAACTATTGAGCAAATTTAGAATACGACAAGAAGAAAAACAACAAACTAAACCAAAACAATTACCTACTAACAAAAATGTTACAAAATTTCGATAAGGAAAACAATATTTTTCGTTACTTTATGCCAAAACGCTTTGTAGATTTGCTGAAAGTGATAACCGAAACGTAAATCACAGCAAGAAATGCAATAAAGAATTGGCGCGAAATAAAATCTGAATCACGTATTTTAAGGCAAAATGCTGGCGCGTTAAAAAAAAAAATACATATTACCAAAAGCGCTGATGTAATTGAATGGAAGTGAATACATTTTTGGTTTTTTTTTTTCAAGCAGACAAGCGACAAACAATTGAATTTTCATGCGCCTAATAACTTTATTTTGGTGTCAGAGTTTGGTTCTGTGTGTATACTTGAACCGTATTGAATGAAGTGGAAGGAAACTAAAAAGTGAAACCTCTTGCACGTTTTCCAATGAAATTTTCAAGTAGAGTGAACAGAAAAAAAATAGAAGTTGATATCTGTATATATCCGTTTGAAAATAGCCATGTATGATTGCAAACATTGTTGTGACTTGTGCTTGAAATTAAGACTGAAATACATAGCAAAAGGACAGGACTTGTGGACAAAGGAATGGGAGTGGATTGCAATTGCAGCTGTAGCAAAAAA